>NW_016108199.1:143128-158467 GCF_001604975.1 Cebus imitator | reverse complement strand
GAAATGGCAGAGCATGTGTTACAAGCCTCAAGCAGGAGGACAAAACTTACAGCCTTCCTTCTGGAGTGAGTGGCTGGTGCCCAGGAACATCTGTGTCTCTGCACAGGACAAGGAGTTGTCTCTGCCACAGAGGGGGAGGGGGATTTCAGTGGTGGGTATCAGAACTTTCTTCTCCATTCCCAGAGAAAACAGTTCCTACACAAGCATCCGCCTTGGTGAGGCACTAATAGAGTGCTACCATTCCTGTGCTGTATGGACTCTGGTCACCACAGCTTCAGTGAGAAGAGCTGTGTTGTTTCAGGGAAGAGGGTTTGACAGTCAAAGTTCTTGCAGTTTTTGTGCTGCCTTCCATATGCATTACAGACCTCCTCCTGGCTATCAGCAGTTGAGCTTTGAAAATCTATAGCGCAGTTTTGCGCCTGCTCCCATGCAGACAGCTGAGGCTCTTGAGTAAGAGTGTTGACCTCCTCTGACTGCTGTCCCCATGACCCACCAATGCAGGAGAAACAGGTTTTCTCAGCAATTTACTCGGTCAACAGTGGAAACTCTTTGTTCCCCCAAGCTGGCCTCTATGCTACCGTGTGCTGGTCAAAGGACACTGCTGCACAGTAGAGTAACCCGACAGTGGGAGTCGAGCAGCAGATTTGTGTGTACACTCAGGGCAGCTCAGACTGGGAAATGTCTAGGGACTTGCCTGTCACCAGTACTTGCCCCAATTTAATGCATAAGAAAAAAGTGAGGAAAGCGTCTTACCATGATTTTTCTAAGAGGTAACTACATAATGAGAAGATTATAAGTAAATCCCAGGACTAGTTTTGAGACTGGGCTGTTTTAAAGTGGTAGGGGAAGACCTTTTCCCAGGGAAGACAGCAAACCATCAGCTGTCCCCTATCGACTGGGCTGGTGGGTCAGGCACATTGGCCACCCCACAAAGTGAATGCAGCTGCCTGGCCTTCTTCCTCAAATCCTGCATGCAATTCAGTCTGGTCATTTCACATGGATTCCAATGTCTTATCAGAGAAAGCGCTGAACTGTACCATCGGTCTGCTGAAAACAATTATACATCTTTTCTTTGTACTATGTAAACATTCTGAAAATCTTATTTTGGCCAGTGTGGTGCCCACACCTTCAATCCCAGCACTTTTGGAGGCCGAGGTGGGCGGATCACCTGACATGTGTAGTTCGAGACCAGACTGACCAACACGGACAAAGCCAGTCTCTACTAAAAATACAAAAATTGGCAAGGTGTGCTGGTGTATGCCTGTGATCCCAGCTACTTGGGAGGGTAAGGCAGGAGAATCGCTTGAAACCTGGGAGGTGGACATTGGGGTGAGCTGAGATCTTGGCACTGCACTCCCCCTGGCCAACAAGGCTGAAACCCCACCTAAAAAAGAATGTCTTTTAAGCTCTGGGGAACAGGGACAAGTGTGCAGCTTGGTTTCATAGCTAAATGTGTGTCATGGTGGTTTGCTGCAGCAGCCAACACATCACCTAGTTATTAAGGGCACCATGGTATAGCTATTGCGCCTGATGCTCTTCCTCCCACATTTACCCTGAGAGGTGCTGGTGTGTTATGTTCCCCTCCCTGTGTCCATGTGTTCTCATCTTTCAGCTCTCACTTAGGAGTAAGAACATGCAGTGTTTGGATTTCTGTTCCTGTGTTAGTTTGCCGAGAATGAGGGTTTCCAGCTCCATCGATGTCTCCACAAAGGACATGATGTCATGTGTGAACATATTTCTCCAGGAGTTCCTAGAAAAACAGAGCATCATGCTACACCCACATACATAGCAGTGTGATTCACAACAGCTCAAAGATGGAAGTAACCCAGGTGTCCAATCCACTGATGAACAGGTGAATGGAATGTACTCTGTGAACTCAGTGTAATGCTATACAGACAGGAAAAGGGATGAGGCTCAATTTGAAGACATCAGGCTCAGTGACAGAAGCCAGGCATGAAAGGCCACATAGCATATGACTTCATTTACCTAAAATGTCTAGAACGGGCCAAGATTTCACAGAAACAGAAACTAGAACACTTGACTGGCAGGGACGAGGAAGGTGGAATGGGGAATTGATGTTTCTCATCTTTTCTTTCTTTCTCTTTGTTTGAGGCACAGTCTTGCTCTGTCACCCAGACTGGAGTACAATTGCAGGATCTCAGCTCACTGCAACCTCTGCTTCCCCGGTTCAAGTGATTCTCCTGTCTCAGCCTGGGGAGTAGCTGGGATTACAGGCACACACCACTATGGTTGTCTAATTTTGTTATTTTTAGTAGAGATGGAGTTTCACCGTGTTGGTCAGCCTGGACTAAACTCTTCACCTCAGGTGCTTCCTGAGACCTGCACTGCTCACCTGACATTTTTTCTGTTCCTTCTCTGAGGGCCTATCTCCCTTGGGTGGTACTGCAGTGGATCGAGCCACAGGCCATGGCTTATGATCTGGGCTACTGGGGAAATGGTATGGGACAGGTCAGGCCATGCTTCAAAGCCAATTCTCCAGAGGCCTGGGAAAAATCTGCAAGGTCCTCTCCCAGGATCCCCACAATGTCCCCACCTCAGCAATCCTGTCTGACCCTGGGCAGTCATGGTGTGCCAACCAGCTGTAGAAGCTCAGCTAGGTTTTATTCTGCCTACAGCTGGGGGCTTTACCTTCATGATCCCAGAACCACAGGAGTGCTGTGGAATGAGAAACCTTGTATCCTGTAGAAAGAGGAGTCAGGAGGCCGAAGCCAGGCATATCCTTCCACATACCACCTCGTATACCATGCCGGGAGGCACTCCTTACTGAAAATGTAAGAGGAAAATCCTTAGTGATCACTTCACTGTGGAAGTAAAGGTTGCAAGGAGAAAAAATCTTCATCCTGTGGCCCATTACTGGAGATGTCTGAGTTTCTCAGCCTGCATGGCTGAGGAGAAAGAGGACAGGCTCAAAGGGACCAATCATCTAGTTGGACTGGGGTGGCCTGCTAGCTGGGGTGGCACATGTGTTTCCCTTTCCCAGCTCTCCCCTGAGCTATGCTGGGGCCTCAGGGGGAACACCCAGCCCCTGACCCACACACATGAGCCCTCATGAAGACCCAATCCACATTGCTTGACCTGCAAATCCATCACATAGCTGCTAAGCAGGACTTCATCATGGTTTCTGATGCAGTCCAACATTGGTGTGATGCACAATCTGCCTTGGGATAAGGAACTTCCGTATGATTGGCTGGCCATGCCACAAAACACCCCACGACTTTGCAAGAGCACCAAGAGTGTAGGACAGGGCTATACCCAGACCTCGGACCTGGAACCCTCTCTTGATGGTCCTCTCTCACTGTCTGGAGTTGGGGTACTGATGTGGCTGTGGTGGTCTTGGGGGCAGATGGAGCATGGTTGGAGAGCCTCTAGTAAGCAGCAGCCAGGCACAGAAAAAGTGAGCAGCTGGTTGGGGACATGGTGATGTGGTGTGAGGCAGCTGTTTCCTAGGGTTCCTGAACTGCACATGTGGTGCTTGCTGTCCTGGCGTGCAGTGTCCTCTTCTCCTGGCCTCTCTGAGGAGTGCAACGGAGGTCACACCTGTTCAGGGCCTACACCCCTTTAGGTGCAGCCCCACCAGAGGGAATAAAATGTGTCTGGGGTGCCTGTGCCTGCCTTACAGAGTACAGCAGCCCCGTGCACCATGAACAGTCGTGACTACCTTGGGTTTCTGGGATGAGCATGCTGGAAACAGGCATGGAGAGCAGGATGGTTCAGTGGTTGCCATGGGCATGCAGACTCCCTTTCCTCCAGGGGCTTTCCCATAGAAATGTGCCCTTGAACTTTCTGCTGTGGGTGAAGGTTCCGTGGTGAGGCTATTCCCCCTTGTTAGTGATGAGCTTGGCTCCCCGTCCCTACCCTGTGCTCTCACACAGGCACAAACAAGAGGAGCTCCTACCTACTGCACTCTGGCATTGGCCCCTCTGCCTTTTCCCATCCCTGCCTTCTGGCTTAACTCTTGTCATCGGGCCTGCCTCCGCCAAAGCCTGTCTTGGGAAGCCTGAGCTCAAGCACTGCTGCCAACCATCCCAAATGGACAGTTGCAAGGATACAGCTCTGGTCCAAAATATCCAGAGCCCATCTCCAACTCAAGGGGCTTCAGCAAGTCTTTATCTGGCCCAGGAGTGTTGAGGCCAGGGCCACGCTGTGCCCCCTGGTCCTCCTTCTGCTGCCGCATGTCAGCCTCCTCCTTTGCCACCACCTCCCCTACGACCATGACGTCCTCCACCAGAAACACCACCTCCCTCCACAAGGCCACCCCCACACAATCCCCACACACCCCGGCTCTGTGCACTAGTCACCCTTTCCTACCTCCAGGCTGAACACAATGTCAGCCTCCGGCCTCCCACAGGCACCTGCCTCTGCTGCTCAACACACGTCATGGAACCCCTACAGTATGGGGACCAGTCCTTGAGAAACCCATGGGCGACGCCCTGCTGAGAATCCGTTGCTAAAGCTATGTGGACCCAAGGCTCCTGGGATGCCCCACCGGACTGCAGTCCCACGCATGCACCCTGAGGCTCTGGGCCCCAGCAGGATAAGCTATGCCCAGCAGCCCAGAATACACAGGGCGAGGCCCTGGACTTGCGAAGCCCTGAGGGCAGCGGTGCATGCTGCTGTTGCCCGCTGGCGGGAACCTCTGTGTAGGCAATGCAGTATCTTGCATGCACACAGCGTGTACACAGTCCACCCATGGGTGACCCTGGCATCTGGCCTCTGGTGTGCTTAGGACCCAGCACGACAGGAATGCTCCTGGGAGTCCAGCATCCTTAGGGAGGATGCATGGCACTCGGGGTCTGTATTCACCTGGACCTGCCAAGAGTGCAAACTCCACCCCAGCAAAGTTCAGGTGGCTTTCCTCCCAGGCGCCTGCCCCACCCGACTTCCCCCAAGCCTCCTCCAGTTGCCGCCTGTGCCCCAGCAGCCAGCCCTGGTCCCTCTCCCTCTCCTCTGGATCTGCAACATTCAGTACCACCTGCCTAAGGAAGTGAGATGTTTCATGTGTTGGCTGTGGGTCCATGGCCTGCCACAGTCATGATGGCAGTTAGGCCGTCGGACTTCCATGCCCACAATTCCAAAGGGCTGGCTGCCCGCCTGGCCTGCGCGTGAACCCAGAGCCACTGGGCGGAAACTGACAGCTCTTCACGCTTGGCTTGCCCGAGGAGGGTGGAGCTGCAGGACACCCGGATGCAGCCACGCCCTTCTGCACACCGCCCCTCTCCAGAAGAAGCCCACTCACCGTCGCACTGATTGGCTGCCGAGAGAGGCTGTTTCGGCTACTTCCGTAGGGCTGCCAGGGGATCTTTCCCGCGCAGTCCGGTTCCCGGCCTCTCACTCGGCAGCTGCGCTAGTGGCCTTCCACAGCCAGATGTGAGCACCCTGAGGGCCCGGTGACCCAGAGGCTGTTTGTCCTACTGAGAAGCACCGGTAATTTCGGTTTCTCTGGTCAGGTTGGTCTCTCGGCAAGAATACAAATGCAGCGAGGTGTTCGGATGCTGTCAACGAAAGGGGCTATGGTTTTCGGTGTGTGGGTGTTGAATTCTGGGAGGAGACGGTAGAGAGGGGGTCGTCCTTAGTGCTCGTGAGAAACTGAGGTTTGTTAAACTCATTGATGTTTGTTGAAGATTCTTCCTGTTACTGTTGGGCATGTCCGATGTGGGGGCAATTTGTGGGAGATGGACCTGGGGCGCCATTGTTTTCCTGTGCACTTTTTATTGAAACGGTTTTTCTCTGTGAACGTGGTCCTCACTCACATACACAGGCAGTGTGCTCATACACTGTGAGCAGAAAAACAAAAAAACCTTGTACTTTTAGTTAGCACATTTCACATTTCTGATTTTCATCACAGGACTTAGCAAAGTTTGACATAATTTGAGTAACTTTCGGAAATGTAGAAGTCTGGAACCATGAATAATCAGTTTAAATTTGCCTCTTTTAAACCTGTAATTGTCTCCCTCCTTCTATGACAGTATTTGAAAGATGTTTCATGTATCTCTGGTGCTGTAAATAATTTAAGTGGAAGAAGTGTTGTTATTGGAGATAAATGGCAGTAGATAGCCGAAAACGGAAGCAAATAGATGCACTTAAGGTTTTGTATTAACCTGGCAAACTGACGTACTCCTGTAATCCCAACATTTTTGGAAGTGAAGGTGTAAGATTGACTTGAGGTCATGAGCTGGAGACTAGACTGAGTAACGTAATGGGGGTCCTTTAATCTGTTGCCATTCTGGCACCAGGGACCGGTTTAGAGGAAGGCAGTTTTACACACACAAGGGGTTGGTAAGGGGAAGAAGGCGGAGAGTGGACATGCTGCCAAGTGGAGAAACGACAGGTTACTAAGGGCACGGGGTAAGGCGGGGCTTCTGCTCGGAATAGCGTGATGGGACAGTTTGGGCGGCAGCGGGGCTAAGTGGAACGCAGTGTGTGGCAGCAGGGTGACAGGGAGGATGGTGTCATGCAGCTGTGGCAACTCACGTCATTCTCAGACGTTACATTCTCATAAGGAGATTGCCACTGAGATTTCTCGCATACGTAGGCCAGAGCACTGCGCCTAGCCTCCGCCGATCCCACCGGAGGCGGGGGTCAGAGACTAGAGTGGTTCACCCCTTGTTTTGGAGCTGGGTCCCTGAAAGGCCAAAGGTGTTTATGGCTGAAAGCCAGAGTTTGTGGATACCCGATCTCGTTAGTGTATGTTTCAAATCACTAAAAGATTGTACAATATTTAAAAGGTTCTCCCCCAAGAAAGCATGTTAAGTAGCTCGAATTAATCATTTGTCAAAATATCAGGTTTTGTGTGGCAGTTCACCCTTGAAAACCCATCACCTTGGTAACCTCATGCTACCACATCACTTGAGCCCAGGAGTTTCAACATGGGTCAGCACTGTACAACCTTGGCCTATTTAAAGACACACACACACACACACACACACACACACACACACACAGACACACATCAGCTCCAGTAGCAGGCCACTGTAGTCCCAGCTACTTGGGAATCTGAGATGTGACAGGATCACGTGAGGCAGGGTGGAGGAGGCTACAGGGAGCAGTGCACATTGGCAGCAGGAAACTTACCTCTTAAAAAAATTGTACTTCATAAATATATAATTTTGAAAGAAACCGATTTAAATTGGGGAATCCTATGTATTTCTGCTTTGTAAAATTAGAGTAGCTTCTCTTATGTAGTTTTCCTAAAGAGTTTTTCTCAGGTATGTAGTGAAATGAGCCACTAATCTTTTGCTCTTTATGTTACAGATTTTTCATATAGGACATAAGGTACATTAAAAGAGGTCAGCCCCATTAAGGGAATTTCACATCAGTTTTCAACACAGGATGTAATATAATTTAATCTTTTCACCTTTTTATTGTTATCTAAATATAGATTTTTTTTTACCATTTACCACAAAATTATGGAAGCAGATCGCCCTGGCAAGCTTTTCATTGGTGGGCTTACTAGAGAAGCCAATGAAAAGATGCTAAAAGCAGTATTTGGGAGACATGGTCCCATGTCAGAAAGTAACCTTTAAAACCAACATATATGTATTTTCACCACAAGTTAACATATACTTACCATATGTAATTGATTACATAATTTTTTGTTTGTTTTTAAACTCCTGTTTTGAAGTTTATATTTGGTATTCAGAATATTCTCATGGCAGCAGGTGATGGGTCTGTGTTAAAGTTCACTTGCATAGTGCTGCCAATGGGATAGTTTTGTAACCGAGTGTGTTAGAAGGTGAGCGCTACTCTCTGAGTTCTAAATTCAGAGTCCTTTATTTGCCAGAGACTGAGAGTCAGCTCACCCTCCAAACATTTCAGCCCTGATGAAGGAACTTGATTTCCCTTTATACCTTGATTTAGGTAGGGGAGGGGGAGCCTAGCTGAAGCGGAATTTTACAGAAGCAGAACAAGCAAGTTAAATAAGGCACCTGTAACCAGGGAGCAGGAGGTTCCCAGGATGGTTGGTTGCTAAGGGTATTTGCATACAAGCATCTAGGGAGGTAGCAGGGGGAACTTTCCATACACTCAGTCACCGAGGAGGGTATTGACAGTAGCAGGTAGACTTGCCAAGCAGGAGGTGGTTACAATGGTTACAGGTACTGGGAACAGTGTGAACTACTCTTAAGGATTCAAAGCTTTGAATGCAGTGTGACCCAGGAATGCATCTAGAGGGGTCTGAGGTAGAGAGGGAGAAGCTAAATGGAGCATGTCAGGCTCACGGCTAAGATGGAGTCAGTTAGGCTAGCACAAGCTAGGTTATTACAATACAAGTAAAAGTAAGTTTATTTGGTGGTAGGGAATGATAGGGAATAAAATAGGCTGTCTATAGGGGTGACCTAGTGTTAAGAATCATAGTAAGGATGTGAAGTACAATTTGCTTGTTTCTTGATGTCACATTCAGATAGCTAGTACTATCGTAATTCCATTATATAAATGAAAAGGTTTTCATATATTTTAGTTCTGTTGTTGAAAGATCGAAGCATGAAATGCAGAGGCTTTGCATTCATTACTTTTGAGAACCTTGCAGATGCTAAGCGTGCTGCCAGAGATTGGAATGCAAAGGTAAGATTCTCTTATTAGTGCTATTCTAACTCTGTTCTTCAATTAACAGCATATCTAGGTCTTTTTAGTACTAGTACACTTTGAAAATAGCATAATGGAAATGGTTTAGCTATGCTTTTCCTTGGACATATAAATGCAAGTGTAGTTGGAAGGATATTGGAATGAACATTATGTAAATTACTTTATGGTAATCCAATTTCTATGTTTTTATTTCAATATGAATGTAAATAGGTTTTCAAAGCTTTTGAACAGCTTTAAAACTTAGAAGGACCTCTGATGAAAATGAGAAACAGAAGCCATTTTTATTAAATGGCTATTAATGGAATTACATCCAATTCATAGTAAAACGTCTATAGCACAGAGAAACTGTGGATAGACATCTAGGCAGAGTTACAAAAAATAAATCTTGTTTAGATAGATATCTAGACAGACTCACAAGAAGGAACGATCCTCTCCCATTTTCTGTAAAAATACATTCTTGAGAAAGTTCATTTAAACAAGACTGTTACATTTAAGGAAGTTTTAAGTACTTGAAAATAGAAAATAATAGGAGAACATTGAAATTGGATAGTAGAACAAGTAACTGACATTTTTGCCCCATTCTTGCACCCTTTTCCTAAGAACATTTTTTTTTTCTTCTGTAACCCGGGTGATATGCATATCTATTTACTAGGTACAATGCATACCTCCTTGTTAATTTTCCTTGTATGTTCTAGGACTTGCTTTGATCCAAACAATGGCATCTTGTCCTGTGGAGTTTGAAATTCTAGAGACCCTATATTTGTTACAGCTTTAAACTTTTATGCAATCTTCTTTCCTACTGAATTCCTTTATGTTGCAGTCAAGATCATTCCATTGGAGATGCCCTGGAGCTTTTTTATTTTATAACATTATCCCAATCTGTTTTTAGTTCCTGCTATACTTGATGCCATCCCCAATATGTTTTTCTGGACCACTTGAGTCTTATTCTTCCATGTAAATGTTGGACAAGTGGCAATTTATCCTTTAAGAACAACTTAGATTTTCTATTTTTTTTTGTCAATATTCATTATAGGAATTTTGTGCTCACCATACCATGTATTAATAACTAGATCATTAAATTGTCTTTAGTGCATCTACAAATTTTTCGAGTGGACTTTCTTTCTCTTCTGTTTAGCTCACTTCCTGGTACATAGCAGACAGTGCATTTTTATTCATCCTTATCCTCTCATATTTTAAGGTGTGATATAAGCAGAAAGTTGACTTGGTTCATGGTTTCATGTAGGTATGGAGACACTTTTGACTTATGTATTGTAACATTTGGCCATTTTCCCCCATTTTTGTGCTCAAGAAGGGTTAATTTGTATAGATGTCTTTTGCAAATTGCCTTGTCTCACATATTTTATTATGTAAAAATGAAAATAAATGTTATATGCACATAAGTGTTAAAAAGGGAAATAAAGAAAGTACTTAGAGTTTTCAGGGGGAGCTTACATTTTAAGAAACTGTGGTTGACTTTGGAACACTAGGAAGGAAGCAACCATGCCCAAAACTGGGAAAACTGTTCTGGGCCAAGGAATAACACAAGAGGTCTCAAGTTAGGAAGAACTGCTTATATGGCTGCAACAGGTCTTGGACGGGATTTAAGATCCTTTCCCAAATAACAAAACCATGTAATGTTTAAGTAGAGCTGTTAGCAGAACTGTTTACAAACATTACTTTGGCCTACAGAAAAGATTAAACTGAAAAAAGTTATTGTGAATTTAATTAGGACTGTAAACCATTTCTGAGAAATAACATGAAGCACTATATTCAGAGTCATTTTTTAGGGATGCCTCTAGGCACGATAAGAAATGAGTAAGGCAGAAAACATGAATGAGACCAAACAGGGGTCCCATTTATTGAAACAGAACTAGAGTAGATACAGAAGTGTAAATCATATTTGGACATTTTATGTGATTAACAGCAGCAGAATCAAGAAAAAAATCATAATGAATAATGTGACTAACCACTTTGAATAACTAACCTTATGTTTTCAAATGACACATTCTTTCATGTAGCCTCGAGACACTGAAACCTTTAAATATGTGATGTGAATGCAAAGATGAAACAGATTCTATATTGTAAAGAATAGATGGGCTACATTCTCCCATACAATTTGTGATGGTTCAACTTTTTTAGATGTTATTTTTAATAGCGGAGGCCTTTTCAAGGAGTTTGAATAATGGAATTGGTATTCATTTCTTAACAGGATGCATGATCTCAGTGATTGTTGCAGGTTTGGCAATGTTCACAACATGGGCATTTCAGGAAAAAGAAAGTTTCTTTAGGAGAAACCATCTGAAAGTACATACAGTTGATATAAAAATGTCTGTAAAATGTGATTAGTTCAAATGTGGCAGTGTTGCTGATGGTATGCTTAATACTTTTAGTTTTTGGATGGAAAAGTGATAAAAGTAGAACAAGCCAAGAAACCGTTTTTTCAAAGTGCTGGCAGGCAGAGAACACCGTGTTCTTCAAGAAAGAGAAGATCCACAGGAAAACAGAGATCTGCAAGAGGAAGGAGTGGACCGACAACAGGCTGGCATCCCTTACGTGGAGGACGCCTGGGTAACGTTTTAAAATATAAAGTTAGAAGCGTAGGACTGAAAGACAAAAAGCTTGAAAATGTAGAAATTTCTCAAATTCATTTATATCCTTTATGAACAGAAAATTAACTCACTTGTGATAATTGAGATTGTTTGTAAGTACTAAAAGTGTATAATGAGAATGATTCATGTCTGAAACTCATTTTAAAATCTTAATTACTTTCAATTGAAATAAGACAAATTTCAAAGTAAATTGAGTTTATGAATCTTGATTGTGAGTTCTCCACAGATTTTCTGCTGACCATGTTTCCATTAATTATACTTTAGAGTTTCTTACTTTGGGGCCCTGAACTTCATATACGTTGTATTATCAAAATACCGTGAAACCTTGAAACCCTTCCAATGGGACATTAGTAACTGAGTATTTGAGGACTAATTTTAACAATATTTATTTGTTTCTGTGTGTGTGTGTGTGTGTGTGTGTGTGTGTGTAAACATGTATACAAATCAAAACTATTTCACTTTTAATATGGAGAATTTGTAAATAGGACTGCCATAAGGTATTTTCCATTCATGGAGTATAGAACTTCAGTTTCTCAAAAGATTCTGTGACTCAGAAATGTCAGAAACCTTGGCTTCACAAATACATATGTATCTTTCTTTGCTGGAGGAAGAGCTTCTGAAAATAGCATTTAAGATTGATTAAGTAGAACAGAGGGGTTAATTTGTACTTAAAATAAAAATACGTATTAAGAAAATACCTATTGGTTAACTTCTGTTATCTAACCAACCATCAAAAATCCTTAAAAAAACATTAATTTGTAATTTTAATAGCTAGCTCTATAATGTATGGGAGATATATTTTCTAAATTTGAAATTGCAGTGTTTGCTTCATTTTAAGAGGCAGAACTTCTTGTCTTTTTCAATTGCAATTAATCTTGAGGGTGAAGTTTAATAATACTCTGCCATGTAGAAGAATGTGTATGTTTATATATGTGACACCACCAAGGTCTGAGATTGTTTGTAGATATGTAAAAAATTTATTATTTGATGCATGTTTCTTAAAGATTTTTAAAACTGAGCATAGGCTAAGAGGAAATGTAATATTTTCTAAAGGAACTTTCTAAATGTATTATGTTAAGAAATTTGCAGATAATGTATTTTCCTGAGGTGTCACTGTATCATTTTATAAATAACTGAGTTTCTTTGAGTGTAATTTGGTTTATGCTAATTATATGATTTGAAAAAGCTTTCATAATACCAGAACAATATCAACAGTAATATATCGTTTATCTCCTAACTTCTTTTTCTTTAGTTTGATTATATTTTGATATATAGCCAATAGGCTTCTACTCTCAGTTCATTCTCCACTTCTCCAACATTTCTTTCTCACAGCACTATACAGTGTTTCTTGAGTGTTTATTTGATAGATGTTTAAATGGATTTTGATATTTTGAATGGCACTGGTTTGATATAGAAATTCTACATTCCTTAGTATAGACAAATGTGACTTTTTAAGAATATAATGTGTAGGAAAGATTTAGAAATATCTACCCCTTAGACACTTCAGAAATGGTGATGTTACTTAACAAAAGATTTTGTTTGAAATGCAGATGATGTTGAATACACTCGTGATCTCAACATGAGTTCTTTCAGGGGAACATTTCCAGTTAAAAGATGTCCACCTTTGAGAAGTGGAGGTCCTTATCCAAAAAAGTCTGCTCCTTTGACACTGGTTAGAAGCAATAGTGGGTTGGGAGGTCAAGGTAAATGCTACCCGATGGAATTCTGCCATTTCTGTATGACTGAAAATGAGCCATTTGAACTAAAGGCTTAACTTAAAGTTTGAGAAACAAAATAGATGTGACACATACATTGGCATATTTACTGTTTGAAAACTTTTATAATACTTTCCATCTCACTAGATAAGTTACAGATTTATGGTGAAGGAACACTTGAGCTTCAAATTTTAAATAAAAGAAGGGATTACCGTGAGGGAAACACTCCTTTTAATGCTGTGTTTGCTAGAGAATAGCTTTTAATTTTTCTTGAAGTTCCTGGTAGTATTTTTTGATGGTCAGCTTCTTAATCAAATCAATTCTTCCATTTCCTAGGTCCCTTTTTATTGGACCCCTGGTGTTCCCATGTAAAAATTGTATGTTGAGTTTCATTGTTGGGTTGAAGTACTGCCTTCATCAGGCCAGAGTGCACTGGCGAGATGATGGCTCCTGACTGCCTCAAATTCTGGGGCTGAAGCAGTTACTCTCTTAAAGCTGCCTGATGTTGTTGCAGCTAGTGGCTTGCACCACCACACCTGCCTAATTTTCAAAAAATATTTCAGTAGAGACAGGATCTCACTACATTGTCATTGTTGACATTAAATCCCTGAGCTCAAGCGTCGGCTTGCCTCAGTCTTCCACATTGGCTGATGGTGTGAGCCATTGCACCTGGCCATCCGCCTCCTGAGACCCCAGCAATGCTTATGCGAGAGGCATTCTGACTGGTTTTTAGGACACTAAGAGCATCCTCAAAGATAGATGTTGGACTAGAGTATGTCCAACATTTTCAGTTATGTGGATATCACAGAAGTTCGGAGTTGTGAAACATAGGAAGGGCTGAAAATTAATCGTTAAGATGCTACAGGGATGTTTAAACATTAACACAAGATACTTAGGGTAGGAGTTGAAAGTATTTGAGGGGAGAATTCAGAACTAAGCAGCATGAAGGAGGCAGTAGGGTTGAATAGAAGTAATAATTCTGAGAAGGAGAAGTGTACGATTTCAGAATGAACAGAAGAAAGCCAGACAATAAAGTAACAGCTCTCAGCAAAGAATTTTAAGGAGAACATATTAAAATTGTTATTTACCCTCATGATAATATGGAGAAAATGGAAACATTGCATTTTCTATTTTACATTTTGTAATGGAGTATCAGTGAGGTTGGCTATCTACTGACTTCAAAATGCACAAGTCAACACATTTTCATCAAAAGTTTAGCCAATGAACACATCATAGGTGGAAGACTGACCTCTAAGAAGCTGCACATGAAGAGTATATTAAAAGGGATTGTTTTCTATTTTGAAAGAGGCATAATGGTGTAATTAGCACTTTAATAGTACTGCTTATTGCCAAGAGAAGAATTCTTGGCCATCATTAGAAAACCTGCACTAGTCCATTTTAATTTTTCAGCATTTAAGATAGGGCCAACCACTTAGAGACCAAGGAGAACACTTAGGTGAAAATATAGCATGCAGCCATTTGAAGGTTGCAGTATTTGTGTGAGTGAGATGCACTGAACAACATGGGTAAATTTACTTTTTTGAGCTGAGAAAGCACCAACGTGTAAACTTTACAATCAGTGAAGTCTTTGATGGTTTTACATGTTTTGCCTGTGTCATTAATAGTGGTAGGCAATTCGTATGAGAAAGAAAATAATAACTAATACTTATTAGGCATTTAAAGTGAACTTTTACCTAAGTGTTACTGTCTGGCTTAAGTTTGTAAGAACTGGCTTGTAGGAATCAAGAGATAATTCAGAGCCATAAGAAGTATTCAAGGTGTCATAAATTACTGGCGTCTTAGGGAAAGAAGGATTGAATCACTGAAGAAATACCTTGTAACCATTGTCTTAGAGAACAAATAATACTGTTTCAGGTTTTCTACTGTTTACATACTGTTTCATCATGTTAAATTTACAGGTCCCACATCACGTGAAAGAGAGAATTACAGAGGTCCTCCACGCGGAACTTCAGTGTCTTCCTGGAGGTGTGACCATATGTCATGGAAACATGATGGTTATGCAAGTAAGAATAGGTAAAGGAAAAACGAAAAACTAGTTTATTGTTGTTTTACTGATGAAATTCACAAATGAAAATGGAACATTTTAAGGTAAACAATTCAATAGCATTTATTACATGCTGTGTTTTGCAACAACCCCCATCTAGTTCCAAAACCTTTTAATCGCTCCAAACTTCAAGTCCCTTACCGGTTAAGCAGTACCTTTCATTTTGTCTTTTCCCTCAGCTGCTAATAACCACCAGTCTGTTTTGTTTGTGAACTAACCTGTTCTGCATACTTCATGTTAATGGGCTTAATCAAACACTACTCGACTTTTACATCTGTTTTCTTTCTGCCTGATGTCCTGAAGTATCATTCACATCATAGCACTTCGCTTTTTACACAAGCTGTTAACC
>NW_016108199.1:137272-142195 GCF_001604975.1 Cebus imitator | reverse complement strand
TAATGTTAAGTTTGTTTTTTTCTTGAGGCCCCACCCCATTCCTTCATAGTAGCTGCATCATTTTCCAGTCCAACATACATTGCATCAGGGTTCCAGTTTATCTGCATCCTCTCATGGTCTTGATATTTGTATCATTTTAAAATGTATAGCCATTTTAGTATGGCTGAAGTATGGTATCTCACTTGGGTTTGAAATGCATTTTCTGAATAAGTTAATTATGAGTGTCACTTCCACTTGTCTTTCGGTATTTTCATGTTGTATTTGGAGAAGTGCCTAGGACTTTACATATGCCTGGCCTATATTTTATTTAAGCTGTAAATAAGTTATGTTTTTAATACTAGAAGTTGATACCTTAAAATTTGTTTCTTCAACTTATGCAATCAGAAATAATCCAAGTTTCCGAGACACCATGGAATATGCTTCGATGCACAGACACTATGCATACCATGATCATGCTCATTCTAGAGAGGATAAACATTCCACTAGAGGATATAGGTATTATAACATTTTTCAGTTTTGTCCAATAGATTTCTTATATCATTCATTCTGACACTGTCAAACCTTTTTTGTTTTTTGTTTTTTGTTTTAATTTGGTGATCATGTTGGCTACAGAAGGCATGCTGGTAGAGATCATTCTGAACATCATAGTAGAAGGTCTAACAGAGCTTCATATCAGACTTATAGTAAGACTCCAAGTTTGATTTTTAAGCTTCAGAATTATATTGAATAGACCAGATTTTTTAAAAGGGAAAGTATAAAGGAAAAATATAACCTGTTTAAATACGGAGAGTTTTGAACAGTAGAAAGCTTAGGGAATTGTACAAATCTTAAAACCTCCATTAATTATCAGAAAATGTGATTGGCATTTAATTCAGAATAAAATTCCTTAAGTTTGAAAATACTACTCTTATGCCTCTTTTAAATAAAGCCTTTTGATCAATGCAGAAATAAATATCCTGTCAATGAACACAGATGAATGCAAATATTTCCAAATAGTACTTACCTCATTCATGCTTCAGTGATGCCAGTAAAAATGTTTAAATGTATTTCACCATAACTTCTATGATTTTATTAACCATGCAGGGACCTCTCATGGTTCAGCACCTGCACAAAGGCCTTGGAAGACTTATGGTGGAAGCAGTTGCCCTGATCATAACAATACACGAGGTAGATATTGCAGAAGTCAGGAGAGATACTCAGGGAGACATGGTGATTTCTGTTCCAGTGATGGTGAGCATTGTTGCTGAAAAGAACCAGTGTGTCCACGCTCTGTGGAGAGAGTGAACTGTGCTTCTCATGAAGCACATGGTAGCTCAAGATACCGGACATTTACAGGAGATGATGGGGGAAGGTGATGTGAAAAAGGAGACTGAAGGTGATACTAAAAATCATCATTATTGCATACCAAATCTTGCTGTTGATTGGAAATTCAGTATGAGGTTTCTGCATTATGACCTGAGTACCACTATAAGAAATAGGTTGTTTTTGGGGGAAGAGGAAGATACTCACTTCCTCCATGAATATTTTTGAGGTATTAAGATAAAAACTTATTTTTTGAAAGTAATTTTACAACTGATAGTGCTAATTGAATTGAAAACTTCTTTTTTGATATAATGTCTGTTTAAAAATTTTCAGAATAAAATTTTACATGTAATATCAAATGACTGATTTCATTGCTACACATGCTTAAAAGGAAATTAAGTAGGAGAGTAAACTGTGGTGTTGACAATTTTCCTCGTTTGTTTGCACCTAAGTTGATACAAAAATAGGCATCTCTTATGCCTCCAATGGAATCTGTACACGTTTCCTACCTGGGGTGTGTTTCTTTAGTTTATGCCTCTATTCCCACCACTTTGGGAGGCCTAAGCAGGTGGACCTAAGCAAGTCAGGAGATTGAAACCATCCTCACTTACAGAGTGAAAGCCAGTCTGTAGTAAAAATACAGAAAATTAGCCAGGTGTGGTGGCACATGGCTGTAGTCACAGCTACTCTGGAGGCTGAGTCAGGAGAACTGCTTGAACCCAGGAGGCAGACGTTGCATTGAGCTAAGATTGCACTACTGCGCTCCAGCCTGGGTGACAGAGTGAGAGTGTGTCTCAAAAAAAAAAAAAAGTAGCAATTTTGATCAGGCGAGGTGGCTCAGTGCTGTAATCCCAACACACTGAAGAGATCACAAGGTTAATTTTCAGAAATCTTCAGAAAGACTGCTGAACTAAACTCAAAGTAGAAGATTTGTTGATAAAGCTATATTAAAGGATAAAGGAAATCATTAGATGTGTTTGTTGCTTGATGGTACCCAGTACGTTCTACTTGTAGCATTCTTTGACTAAAGAGGACAATGGTTATGAGAAAATATTTTCCATCGTAATCAAAAGTGAACCAGCTAAGTTGCCTAACTACGATGCTTAATGACATTAATTTTTCCTCAATAGTGGAAAATAAATTTCTTCCATGAACTAATATTAATTCTTTCTTGAAATGTTTGACAATGGTTGTAAGTAGGTGTTTAGCAATATGTTCTCACAAATTATTTTTATCTTATTTATTTCTGTATGTATTTATTTTGTGTTGGAGACTAGCCTTGTCATCTAAGCTAGGGTGCAGTGGCTTGAACTTAGCTCATTGCAACCTCCACCTATTGGGTTCAAGCCATTTTTCTTCCTCAGCATCTTTAGTAAGTGGGATTTCAGGTGTCTACCTGCACAGCTGGCTAATATTTTGTAATTTTTGTACAGACAGCGTTTCACCCTCTTGGCCAAGCTCGTCTTCAAATCAGGATCCACCCTCTTCTGCCTCCCAAAGTGCTATTAATACAGGCATAAGCCACCATGCACAGCACATCAGATTTCCACTATGCTCAGCCTATCACATTTAATTTAATATGGATAGGAATGCTTTAAAAGTCATCCCTCAGGGACAGTTAAGTGTATAATATGTCAGCATAAAGATTCAGAGTGGAGATTTCTTAAAGGTTTAAAAAAATATCTAGTAATAAAAAAAATGGGTGGTGGAGAAATCCAATGATGCTATCAGATAAAAAGATTTGGATACAAGCAAGTAAACCAACTAATTTACTTGATCATACAACCTAAAATAATGGAATATATAAAGATTAAAGATCTAATTAATGGCTTAATATATAAAGTTATAAATAACTACTAAAATATGTAAGAATGCTTACCTGAGTGTTCTTTAGTTTTCCATTGAAACAGAACTTTTATAATCCATAGTGCTTAGAAGTAACACATTAATCTGCAGAAGGAAGCATTTTCATGAGAAAATTTTGACAAGATTTGTTTTTTAGGGTAAAAATGTGCAAATAAGTTTTGAAAAGAAAAGTTACCACTTTTGCTTTCGGGGGGGTTATTCATGTTAGGATGTTGCATTTTCATTCACATATAAAGTAGAATTCTGAAGATTAAATAAAAAGATAAAACTCCCTAGTCTTGTGTGTCTTCACAGTGGCAATTCAAGATATAGTGTTTGTCCAGGTGTGATAATTGAGGTCTTTAATCCCAGGATTTTGGGAGGCTGAGACAGGCATTGCGCTTCACCTGAGGCACTTGAGACAAAGGCTGGGCAACATGGAGAAATAGAGTCTCTATGAAATAGCCAAAAATGGCTGTATTTAATTGTGCATCAGTGTACTTCCTGCTTTTTAGGATGCTGAGGCTGGTGGATAGCTTCGGTATATGAAAGCCAGTCTGCAGTGAGCTTGCTAGCTCCCTCCACTGCATTTTGTTTTTGGATACAAAGTGAGACACGGTTTTTTTTTTTTTTAAAGTGCCTATGATACTCTGACCCTGGGATTATTTTTCCTAAGTTATCTCCATGTGGAATTTTATCATAAGAATTTAATAGAATGGGAACCGAAAATAAGCTGTGAGATACGATCTCAGCTCACTGCAACCTCTGCCTCCCGGGTTCAAGGGATTCTCCTGCCTTAGCCTGTGAAGTAGCTGGAATTACAAGGACTCACCACTACGGCCGGCTAATTTTTGTGTTTTTAATAGAGACATGTTTTCACCATGTTGGTCAGCCTGGTCTCAAACTCCTGACCTCAGGTGATCCGCCCACCTCAGCCTCCCAAAGGGCTGGGATTACAAGAGTGAGCCAACACACCTGGCCTCTAATATTTGTATTTTTATTAGAGTCAGGCTTTCTCCATGGGGGCCAGGCTGGCTTTGAACTCCTGATCTCAAGTAATCCACCTGCCTCGGCCTCCCCACCTGATTGGACTACAGACATCAATCACCTTGCATGGGCACATTTCCAAGTTTTCTTTCAGATGCACCACGTAAAGAAGTCATCATGTAATCTGATACCTTCACGTGGAAGTCAGCGGTAAGTGTAAATCATACGGACAGAATTTTCTGCACTTCAACATATCTGGAAGTTGAAGGGAAGAGATAAGTGGATCTTTCAAAGCTGGCTCTCCAAGAACGTGTAACACCTCTCCAATAATGAGTAACACCTCTCCAAGAATGCGTAACACCTCTCCAGTGGGGTTTGCTTCTCAAAGTGGGGTTTGCTTTGAGAAGCAGAGCCCGCTGATATTACAAAATAATATGAAGTTCTAGCCAGATGCAGTGGCTGGTGCCTGAAATTCCAGCACTTTTGGGGGCCAAGACAGAAGATCCCCTGAAGGCAGGAGTTCAAGAGAAGCTAAGCAATATAGCAAGACCCACCATTCTTAAAAAAAAGAAAAGAAAAGAAAAAAAAATTTAGACCTATTCTCTAATCCTAGTACCTATGGAACTACACACCTGTAGTCCCAGCTACTCAGGAGGCTGTGGCAAGAAAATTGCTTCAGCCCAGGAGTCAGAGGCTGCAATGAAGTTTCAGATCACACTAATGCACTTCCACCTGGGTGAGAGTGAGAACCTGTCTCCAAAATTAAATAATTAAATACAATTGCATGAA
>NW_016108199.1:133559-134947 GCF_001604975.1 Cebus imitator | reverse complement strand
GAAAGGGTGGTACAGGAAATGGCAGAATCCTTCAGAAAGTGACCCTGAGGTGAACACTTTATAAAAGCAAGAGGAAGGGAGGCTCCCAAGCTATAGAGTTAAAATGCTTTGCTGGGCATGGTGGCTCATGCCTGTAATCCCAGCACTTTGGGAGCCCGAGGCCAGAGGATCACATTTGGTCAGGAGTTCCAGAGAAGCTTGACCAGCAGGGTAAAATACATCTTTACTAAAAAATACACAAATTAACCAGGTGTGGTGGTGGGTGCCTGTAATTCCAACTACTCAGAAAACTAAGGCAGGAGAATCACTTGAGCCAGGGAGGTGTAGGTTGCAGTGAGCTGAGATTGGGCCACTGCACTCCAGCCTGGGCAACAGGAGCAAAAATCTGTCTAAAAAAAAACAAATGAAGGAAAACCAAGGCGGGAAGATTTGCTCTGTGTAACCTGGAGCTGTGCTGTGTGCTGGGCTTGGCTGATTTTTTTGGAATTAGTTGGAATTCCTCTCTTCCCATACTTTTGGCAAAGGATACTCTGTCTATATTACATTTGCTCTCATGCAGCTGTATAGAAAATGCATCCTAGGGCCAGGCATGGTGGCTCTCACTTGCAAACCCACCAAGTTGGGAGGCTGAGACCAGAGGATCCTTTGAACCCAGGAGGCGGAGGTTGTAGTGAGCTCAGATCACGCCATTGCACTCCAGACTGGGCAACAAGAGCAAAACGCTGTCTCCAAAAGTAATAACCATCAAATTAAAAAATAAAAATAAAAAATTCATCACCTTTTGAACTTTTTTCCCTTGTGTTTTCACGAGTGAATTCTAAAATGGGACATGGTTTTGTAGTTTTGTTCTCACAGCCTGAAGCTTACCAGAAAAGAAGCCAGCATTTCAGGCAACTCCAGCTCAGGAACAAAGACGCTTTACCTGTGTTTTTAACAACTTTTATTTTACTTAAAATGGGCCAATGATCGTTGCATAGGTTTACAGGCACAGGGGCAGGTGGCGATGAGCCGAGATCAGGCCACTGTACTCCAGTCTGGGTGACAAGAGTGAGATTCCTTCTCAAAATTCCTACAGGTCCTGAGTGTCAGACCAGGGAAGCTTTGCTTGATCCTCCCCTGTGTGCAGACACAGAAATGACTCACCACGAATAAAACAGAGCAGATCAAAGGTTTGGAAAAGACCGTCCAGAAGAGATTATCACTGGTCTGCAGAAACCTGAGGTCCAGCAAAGCAGAAAGAGCTGGAATGAACAAACTCCCTCTGCAGAGAACTCACAGGCACAGCAAGGGTGCAGGCGGGTCTCCTCTGAGTAACGAAGATGCATGGATTTAGCACAGATGGTTCTAATTCCATCATCCTCTGTCTGACATGGACCCAGTGCCAGCCT
>NW_016108199.1:129396-130954 GCF_001604975.1 Cebus imitator | reverse complement strand
AAAAGGGAAAATGTTGGTAAAATGATACAAAGTTTCAGCTACGCAGAAAGGATGCCAGCATGGTGGCAACGGTTTCTGATAACAGATATTTCAAAATTGGTAAAAGAACACATTTTATATGTTTTCACCAAAAAAGAATTAAGTAGCTGAAGTGACAGGCACTTGAATTAACTGGATGTAATTATTCCACAGTGAAACATACAATGGAATAGTGTTAAACCTTGAAAAGGAAGGCAATTCTGTGCTTTCTAACAGCACGTAAGAACTCAGATATTTACAGAATTCTCCACCCCAGATCCACAGATTATACATTCTTCTCAGCACCACATCACACCTACTCTAAAATTGACCACGTAATTGGAAGTCAGTCATGCCTCAGCAAATGCACAAGTGTGGAAATCATAACAAACAGTCTCTTAGACAACAGTGCAATCAAGTTAGAACCCAGAAATTCAGAAACTAACTCAGAACCTCACAGCTTCGTGGAAACTGAATAACTGGCTCTTGAATGTTGGCTGGATAAACAACGAAATGAAAGCAGAAATAATGATGTTCTTCAAAACCAACGAGAATGAAGACAAAACATACCAGAATGTCTGGGACACACTCAAAGCAGTCTCTGGAGGAAAATATATAGCAATAAATGTCCACTTGAGAAGTAAGGAGAGATCTAAATTTAACACCCTGTCATCAAAATTGAAAGAGCTAGAGGAGCAAGATAAAAAAAACTCAAAGTCTAGCAGAAAACAAGAAATAACTAAGATCAGAGCAGAACTGAAGGAGATAGAGACACAAAAAACCCTTCAAAAAATCAATAAATCCAGGAGTTGCTTTTTTGAAAAGATCAACAAAACAGACATACTGCTAGCCAGACTGATAAAAAACAAAAGAGAGAATAATAAAGTAGATGCAATAAAAAACAATAAAGGAGATATCACCGCAGATTCCAGAGAAATTCAAACCATCATCAGAGATTATTACAAACAATTCTATGCACATAAACTAGTAAATCTGGAAGAAATGGATAAATTCCTGGACACTTGCATCCTCCCAAGCCTAAACCAGGATGAAGTCGAAACCCCGAATAGATCACTAACAAGGTATGAAGTTGAGGCAGCAGTTAAGAGCCTACCACTCAAAAAAAGCCCAGGTCCAGATGGGTTCACAGCCAAATTCCACCAGACATACAAAGAGGAGCTGGTACCATTCCTTCTGAGGCAATTCCAAATAATCCAAAAAGAGGGAATCCTTCCCAAATCATTTTATGTGACAAACATCATCCTGATACCAAAACCCAGCAGAGACTCAGCAAGAAAAGAAAACTTTAGACCAATATCCATGATGAACATAGATCTAAAAATCTTCAATAAAATACTGGCAAGCTGATTGCAACAGCACATCAAAAACTTATCCACCATGATCAAGTAGGATTCATCCCAGTGATGCAAGGCTGGTTCAACATACACAAGTCTATAAATGTAATTCACCACATAAACAGAACCAAAGACAAAAACCACATGATTATCTCAATTGATGCAGAGAAGGCCTTTGACAAAAT
>NW_016108199.1:107661-128066 GCF_001604975.1 Cebus imitator | reverse complement strand
TATTAGTAGATACTGGGTTTTACTACGTTGTCCAGGCTGGTCTCCAACTCCTGACCTCTGGTGATGCGTCCACATCGGACTCTCAAAGTGCAGGGATTCTAGGCCTGAGTCACTGTGCCCAGTCACAGCCAGCTAATTTTTGTAGTTTTAGTAGAGACATGTTTCACCATGTTGGCCAGACTGGACTCAAATGCCTGACCTCAGGTGATCCACCTGCCTCAGCCTCCCAAAGTGCTGGGATTACAGGTCGGACCCTCCATGCCAGGTCTGGAAAGGCTGAAGAAACAAATAATGACATATTTCCACCTAGCTGTGACAATCACAGATCATTTTTGTGTCTCCATTACTCTTTGTCCCACTCTCTAGTTAATGAAGATAAAAATAATTATATGCCTTTTCTTTGTACTATATAAACTTTTTGAAAATCTTATTTTGGCCTGTGTGGTGCCCACACCTTCAATCCCAGCACTGTGGAAGGTTGAGGTGGGTGGATCACCTGAGATCTGTGGTTCGAGATCAGACTGACCAACACGGAGAAACCCAATCTCTACTAAAAATACAAAAATTGGCCAGGCGTGCTGGTGCATGCCGGTGATCCCAGCTACTCGGGAGGCTGAGGCAAGAGAATTACTTGGAACCTGGGAAGTGGACGTTGAAGTGATCACGGCACTGCACCCCACCTAGGCAACAAGGCTGAAACCCCACCTAAAAAAGAATATGTTTTAAGCTCTGGGGAACACGGACAAGTGTGCAGCTAGGTTCCATAGGTAAACATGTGTCACGGTGGTTTGCTGCAGCAGTCAACCCATCACCTAGGTATTAAGGCCACCACGGTTTAGCTATTGCTCCTGATGCTCTTCTTCCCAGCATTTACCCTGAGAGGTGCTGGTGTGTGATGTTCCCCTCCTTGTGTCCATGTCTTCTCATCTTTGAGCTCCCACTTAGGAGTGAGAACATGCAGTGTTTGAATTTCTGTTCCTCTGTTAGTTTGCCGAGAAAGACAGTTTCCAGCTCCATCAACGTCTCCACAAAGGACATGAGGTCATGTGCGAACATATTTCTCCAGGCGTTGCTAGAAAAACACAGCATACGGCTACACCAATATACATAGTGGCATGATTCACAACAGCCCAAAGATGGAAGTAACCCAGGTGTCCAATCCATGGATGAATGGGTGAACGGAATGTGCTTTGTGTACTCAGTGTAATACTATACAGACGGGAAAAGGGATGAAGCTCAAACACCGGAGGCAGTGTGGATGAAACTTGAAGACATCAGGGTCATTGAGAGAAGCCAGGCATGAAATGCCACATAGCGTATGACTTCATTTATCTAAAATGTCTAGAACAAGGACAGATTTCACAGAGACAGAAACTAGAACTCTGAGTGGCAGGGGCCAGGAAGGTGTAATGGGGAATGGGTGTTTCTCTTCTTTTCTTTCTTTCTCTTTGTTTGAGGCAGTCTCACTCTGTCACCCAGGCTGGAGTACAGTGGCTCTAGCTTGGCTCACTCTGGCCTCCATCTCCCATTTCAGGAAATTCTCTGCCTCACCCTCCGGAGTAGCTTGGAATTACAGGTGCATGCAACCACGCTCAGCTGATTTTGCATTTTAGTAGAGACGGAGTTTCACCGTGTTGGCCAGAATGGTCTTGATCTCTTGACCTCCTGATCTACCCGCCTCGGCCTCCCAAAGTGCTGGGATGACAGGCATGAGCCTCCTTGCCCGGCCTGGAAATTGGTGCTTAATGCGGGCAGTTTCTGTTTGGGAAGATGGAAACATTCTGGAGGTGGATGGTGACGATGCTTGCATAATTATTTGAATGTACTTATTACCAGTGAATTGGACTCTTAAAAATGGATGAAATGATAGAGGTCACATTATGTGTGCTCTACTGCAATGTTAAAAAATTATATTGCTGTTGACAGGAAAAGAAGCTTTCTTTTGTGGAAAAGGATAGCATTTAGCTGGCAACAATGAATACTGCCTAACTTTAAGTACACACACACTCACACACACACACACACACACATGTGTGTTTGTGAGAGTGTGTGTGTGTGTGTATATATATATATATATATATATATATATATATATATGAAGATGGAGTCTCACTCTGTTGAAAAGGCTGGAGTACAATGGCAGGACCTCAGATCAGTGCAACCTTTGCTTCTCAGGTGCAAGTGATTCTCCTGCCTCAGCATACGAAGTAGCTGGGATTACAGGCACCCACCACTACGGCCGGCTAATTTTGGTATTTTTAGTCCAGATGGAGTTTCACCAGGTTGGTCAGCCTGGTCTCAAACTCCCTAGCTCAGGTGTGCCCTGAGACCTGCACTGCTCACCTGACACCTTTTCTGTTCCATCTCTGAGTGCCTAACTCCCTTGGGTGTTACTGCAGTGGATTGAGCCACAGGCCCTGGTTTATGATCTGGGCTACTGGGGAAATGGTTTGGGACATGTGCATGCCGCTGTTGCCAGCTGGCGGGAACCTGTGTGTCGGCAATACAGTATCTGGCATGCGCATGTTGGCCTCTGGTGTGCCTACGACCCAGCACGACAGGAATGCTCCTGGGAGTCCAGCATCCTTAGGGAGGAAGCATGGCACTCGGGGTCTGTATTCACCTAGACCTGCCAAGAGTGCAGACAAACTGCACCCCCGCAAGGTTCCAGGTGGCTTTCCTCCCACGTGGCTGCCCCGCCCCACTTCCCCCAAGCCTCCTCCCGCTGCTGCCGCCAGTGCCCCAGCAGCCAGCGCTGGTCCCTCTCCGTCTCCTCTGGATCTGCAACATTCAGTACCACCTGCCTGGCCTGCCTAAGGAAGTGAGATGTTTCATGTGTTGGCTGTGGGTTCATGGCCTGCCACAGTCATGATGGCTGTTAGGCCGTCGGACTTCCATGCCCACAATTCCAAAGGGCTGGCTGACCGCCTGGCCTGCGCATGAACCCAGAGCCACTGGGTGGAAACTGACAGCTCTTCACACTTGGCTTGCCCGAGGAGGGTGGAGCTGCAGGACCCCCGGATGCGGCCACGCCCCTCTGCTTGCCTTCCCGCCCTAGAAGACACCCACCCACCGTGGCACTTGATTGGCTGCCTAGAGTGGCATTTTCGGCTACTTGCGTAGGGCTGCCAGGAGATCTTTCCCGCGCAGTTGACTTCCGGGAGTCTCACCTGGCAGCGGGGCTAGAGGCGTTCCAAAGCCAGATGCGAGCACCCTGAGGGCCCGGTGACCCAGAGGCTGTTTGTCCTACTGAGAAGCACCTGTAATTTCGGTTTCTCTGGTCAGGTTGGTCTCTCGGCAAGAATACAAATGCAGTGAGGTGTTCGGACGCTGTCAACGAAAGGGGCTATGGTTTTCAGCGTGGGGTTGTTGAATTCTGGGAGGAGACGGTAGAGAGAGGGTCGTCCTTAGTGCTCGTGAGAAACTGAGATTTGTTAAACTCATTGATGTTTGTTGAAGATTCTTCCTGTTACTGTTGAGCATGTCTGATGTAGGTCCTGACTCACACACACAGGCAGTGTGCTCATACAATGTGAGCAGAAAAACAAAAAAACCTTGTACTTTTAGTTAGCACATTTCAAATTTCTCATTTTCTTCACAGGACTTAGCAAAGTTTGACATAAAGTGCGTAACTTTCGGGTATGTAGAAGTCTGGAACCATGAATAATCAGTTTAAATTTGCCTCTTTTAAACCTGTAATTGTCCCCCTTCTTCTATGACAGTATTTGAAAGATGTTTCATGTATCTCAGGTACCGTAAATAATTTAAATGGAAGAAGTGTTGGTATTGGAGATAAATGGCGGTAGATAGCCGAAAACGGAAGCAAATAGTTGTGCTTAAGTTTTTGTATTAACCTGGCAAAGTGACGTACTCTTGTAATCCCAACATTTTTGGAAGTGAAGGTGTAAGATTGATTTGAGATCACGAGTTGGAGACTAGACTGAGTAACGTAATGGGGGTCCTATAATCTGTTGCCATTCTGGCACCAGGGACCGGTTTAGAGGAAGGCAGCTTTTCCACAGACAAGGTTTTGGTAAGGGGAGGAAGGCGGAGAGTGGACATGCTGCGGAGCGGAGAGGCGGCAGGTTACCAAGGGGCACGGGGTAGGGCGGGGTTTCTGCTTGGAAGAGCGTGATGGGGCCGTTTGGGCGGGGCTGAGTGGAGCGCTGTGTGGTGCAGCAGGGTGACAGGGAGGATGGTGTCATGCAGCTGTGACACCTCACGTCATTCTCAGACATTACATTCTCATAAGGAGATTGCCACTGAGATTTCTCGCTTGCATAGGGCAGAGTACTGCTGCTAGCCCCCACGGATCCCACCGGAGGTGGGGCTCAGAGACTTAAGTGGTTCACCCCTTGTTTTGCAGCCGAATCCCTGAAAGGCCAAAGATATTTATGGCTGAAAGCCAGAGTTGTGGATACCCAATCTCGTTAGTGTATATTTCAAATCACTAAAAGACTGTACAATATTTAAAAGGTTCTCCCCCAAGAAAGCATGTAGTTTAAGTAGCTCATTTTATTAATTTATCAAAATATCAGCTTATACGTGGCACTTCACCCATGAAAACCCATCGCTTTGGTAGACCCATGCTGGCACATGTGATTGAGTGGGCTCCAGTGATTGAGCCCAGGAGTTTCAAAGTTGGTCAGTATGGTACAACCTGGGTCTATTTAAAGACACACACATACACACACACACACACACACACACACACACACACAACACCAACATGGGGAAACCTTGATGTATGTAAACACACACATACACACACTCACACCAGCTCTCATAGCAGGCCACTGTAGTCCCATCTACTTGGGAAGCAGAGATGTGACAGAATCACTTGAGGCTGGGTAGAGGAGGTTGCAGGGAGCAGTGCACACTGGCAGCAGTAAACTTACCTCTTAAAAAAATTTTACTTCATAAATAAATAATTTTCAAATAATACAATTTAAATTGGGGAGTCCTGTGTATTTCCACTTTCTATAATTAGAACAGCTTCCTGTATATAGTTTTCCTAAAGAATTTTTCTAGGTATGTAGTGAAATGCACTGTTAATCCATGAAGCCATTTCCCCTTTTGCTGTTTATGTTACAGATTTTTCATATAGGACGTAAGGTACATTAAAAGAGGTCAGCCCCATTAAGGGAATTTCACATCAGTTTTCAACACAGGATGTAATATAATTTAATCTTTTCACCTTTTTATTGTTATCTAAATATAGATTTTTGTTTACCATTTACCACAAAATTATGGAAGCAGATCGCCCTGGCAAGCTTTTCATTGGTGGGCTTACTAGAGAAGCCAATGAAAAGATGCTAAAAGCAGTATTTGGGAGACATGGTCCCATGTCAGAAAGTAACCTTTAAAACCAACATATATGTATTTTCACCACAAGTTAACATATACTTACCATATGTAATTGATTACATAATTTTTTGTTTGTTTTTAAACTCCTGTTTTGAAGTTTATATTTGGTATTCAGAATATTCTCATGGCAGCAGGTGATGGGTCTGTGTTAAAGTTCACTTGCATAGTGCTGCCAATGGGATAGTTTTGTAACCGAGTGTGTTAGAAGGTGAGCGCTACTCTCTGAGTTCTAAATTCAGAGTCCTTTATTTGCCAGAGACTGAGAGTCAGCTCACCCTCCAAACATTTCAGCCCTGATGAAGGAACTTGATTTCCCTTTATACCTTGATTTAGGTAGCGGAGGGGGAGCCTAGCTGAAGCGGAATTTTACAGAAGCAGAACAAGCAAGTTAAATAAGGCACCTGTAACCAGGGAGCAGGAGGTTCCCAGGATGGTTGGTTGCTAAGGGTATTTGCATACAAGCATCTAGGGAGGTAGCAGGGGGAACTTTCCATACACTCAGTCACCGAGGAGGGTATTGACAGTAGCAGGTAGACTTGCCAAGCAGGAGGTGGTTACAATGGTTACAGGTACTGGGAACAGTGTGAACTACTCTTAAGGATTCAAAGCTTTGAATGCAGTGTGACCCAGGAATGCATCTAGAGGGGTCTGAGGTAGGGAGGGAGACTAAATGGAGCATGTCAGGCTCACGGCTTAGATGGAGTCAGTTAGGCTAGCACAAGCTAGATTATTGCAATACAAGCAAAAGTAAATTTGTTTGGTGGTAGGGAATGATAGGGAATAAAATAGGCTGTGTATAAGGGTGACCTAGTGTTAAGAATCATAGTAAGGATGTGAGGTGCAATTTGCTTGTTTCTTGATGTCACATTCAGATAGCTAGTACTATCGTAAGTCCATTATATAAATGAAAAGGTTTTCATATATTTTAGTTCTGTTGAAAGATCGAAGCAGGAAGTGCAGAGGATTTGCGTTCATTACTTTTGAGCACCCTGCAGATGGTAAGCATGCTGCCAGAGATTGGAATGCAAAGATAAGATTCCCTTATTAGTGCTATTCTAACTCTGTTCTTCAATTAACAGTATATCTAGGTCTTTTTAGTACTAGTACACTTTGAAAATAGTATAATGGAAATGGTTTAGCTATGCTTTTCCATGGACATATTAATGCAAGAATAGTTGGAAGGATGTTGGAATGAACATTATGTAAATTACCTTATGGTAATCCAATTTCTATGTTTTTATTTCAATATGAGTGTAAATAGGTTTTCAAAGCTTTTGAACAGCTTTAAAACTTAGAAGGACCTCTGATGAAAATGAGAAACAGAAGCCATTTTTATTAAATGGCTATTAATGGAATTACATCCAATTCATAGTAAAACATCTATAGCACAGAGAAATGTAGATAGACATCTAGGCAGACTTACAAAAAATAAATCTTCTTTAGATAGATATCTAGACAGACTCACAAGAAGGAACGTTCCTCTCCCATTTTCTGTAAATACATTCTTGAGAAAGTTCTTTTAAACAAGGCCGTTTAAATAAGTTTTAAGTACTTGAAAATAGAAAATAATAGAACATTGACGTTGGATAACAGAACAAGTAACTGACATTTTTGCCCCATTCATGCACGCTTCTCCTAAGAACGTTTTTGTTTTTGTTTTTGTTTTCTCCTGTAACCACGGTGACATGCGTACCTATTTACTAGGTAACATGTACACCTCTTTGTTAATTTTTCCAGTGTGTTCTAGGACTTGCTTTGATCCAAACAAGGGCATCTTGTCCTGTGGAGTCTGAAATTCTAGAGACTCTGTATTTGTTACAGCTTTAAACTTTTATGCAATTTTCTTTCCTACCGAATTCCTTTATGTTGCAGTCAAGATCATTCCATTGGAGATGCCCCGGAGCTTTTCTATTGTATAACATTATCACAATCTGTTTTTAGTTCCTGCTATACTTGATGCCATCCCCGATATGTTTTTCTGGACCACTTGAGTATTATTCTTCCATGTAAATGTTGGACAAGTGGCAATTTATCCTTTAAGAACAACTTAGATTTTCTATTTTTTTTTGTCAATATTCATTATAGGAATTTTGTGCTCACCATACCATGTATTAATAACTAGATCATTAAATTGTCTTTAGTGCATCTACAAATTTTTCGAGTGGACTTTCTTTCTCTTCTGTTTAGCTCACTTCCTGGTACATAGCAGACAATGCATTTTTATTCACCCTAACCCTCTCATATATTAAGTTTTGGTACAAGCTGATAGTTGATTTTGTTCATGGTTTCATGCTAGGTATGGAGAAACCTTTGACTTATACAGGTTAATTTTTGTAAATGTCTTTTCCAAATTGCCTTGTCTCACATATTTTATTATGGAAAAATGAAAATAAATGTTATATTTAGAGAAGTGTTAAGAAGGGAAATAAAGAAGGTACTTAGAGTTTTCAGGGGGAGATTATAGTTTAAGAAATTATGGCTGACTTTGGAACACTAGGAAGGAAGCAACTGTGCACAAAACAGGGAAACTCTTCTGGGCCAATAAATGACACAAGAGGCCTCAAGTTAGGAAGAAATGCTTATTTGGCTGCAACAGGTCTTGGACGGGATTTAAGATCCTTTCCCAAATAACAAAAGCCATGTAATGATTAAAAGAGTTCTTAGCAGAACTGTTTTCAATCATTACTTTGGCCTACAGAAAAGATTAAACTGAAAAAAGTTATTGTGAATTTAATTAGGACAGTAAAATATTTCTGAGAAATATCATGAAGTACTATGTTAAGAGTCATTTTTCAGGGATGCCTCTTGGCAAGATAAGACATGAGTAAGGCAGAAAACACGAATGAGACCAAACAGGGGTCCCATTTATTGAAACAGAACTAGAGTAGATACAGAAGTATAAATCATATTTGGACATTTTATGTGATTAACAGCAGCAGGATCAAGAAAGAATTCATAATGAATAATGTGACTAACCACTTTGAATAACTAACCTTATGTTTTCAAATGACACATTCTTTCATGTAGCCTCGAGACACTGAAACTTTTAAATATGTGATGTGACTGCAAAGATGAAACAGATTCTATATTGTAAAGAACAGATGGGCTACATTCTCCCATACAATTTGTTATGCTTTAACTTTTTTAGGTGTTATTTTTAACAGCAGAGGCCTTTTCAAGGAGTTTGAATAATGGAATTGGTATTCATTTTTTAACCGAATGCATGGTCTCAGTGATTGTTGCAGGTTTTGCAAAGTTCACAACGTGGGCATTCCAGGAAAAAGAAAGTTTGTTTAGGAGAAAACATGTAGAACATAAATACAGTTGATGTAAAAAAGTCTGTAAAATGTGATTAGTTCAAATGTGGCAGTGTTGCTGATGGTATGCTTAATACTTTTAGTTTTTGGATGGAAAAGCAATAAAACTAGAACAAGCCAAGAAACCGTTGTTTCAAAGTGCTGGCAGGCAGAGAACACCATGTTCTTCAAGAAAGCGTAGATCCACAGGAAAACAGGGATCTAAAAGAGTAAGGAGTGGACAGACAAGAGGCTGGCATCCCTCACGTGGAGGACGCTTGGGTAACATTTTAAAATATAAAGTTGGAAGCATAGGACTGAAAGACAAAAAGCTTGAAAATAAAGAAATTTCTCAAATTTATTTATATCCTTTATGAACAAAATTAACTCACTGTTAATAAGTGACATGATTTATAAGTACTAAAAGTGTATAATGAGAATGATTAAACTACTATCTGAAACTCGTTTTAAAATCTTAATTACTTTCAACTGAAATAAGACAAATTTCAAAGTAAATTGAGTTTATGAATCTTGATTACGTGTTCTCCACAGATTTTCTGCTGAACATGTTTCCATTATACTTTAGAGTTTCTTACTTTGGGGCCTAGAATTTCATATAAGTTGTATTATCAAAATACCACGAAACCTTGAAACCCTTCCAATGGGACATAAGTAACTGAGTATTTGAGGACTGATTTTAACAATATTTCTTTGTTTCTGTGTATGTGTGTGTGTAAACATGTATACAAATCAAAACCATTTTACTTTTAATATGGTGAACTTGTAAATAGGACTGCCATAAGGTATTTTCCATTCATGGAGTATAGAACTTCAGTTTCTCAAAAGATTCTGTGACTCAGAAATGTCAGAAATCTTGGCTTCACAAATACATATGTATCTTTCTTTGCTGGAGGAAGAGCTTCTGAAAATGGCGTCTAAGATTGAGTTACTCAGTAGGACAGAGGGGTTAATTTCTACTTTAAAAAAAAAAAGGAACTTATGTGTTAAGAAAATACCTATTGGTTAACTTGTATTATCTATTAACCAACCATCAAAAATCTAACCTTAATTTGTAATTTTAATAGCTAGCTCTGTAATGTATGGGAGATATATTTTCTAAATTTGAAATTGCAGTGTTCGATTCATTTTAAGAGGCAGAACTTCTTTTCTTTTTTGATTGCAATTAATCTTGAGGGTGAAGTTTCATAATACTCTGCCATGTAGGAGAATATGTATATGTGACACCACCAAGGACTCAAATGTTTTATAGATATGTAAAAAAATATATTATTTAATACATGATTCTTAAAGATTATTAAAACTGAGCATAGGCTTAGAGGAAAAGTAGTATTTTATAAGGGAACTTTAAGAATTCTGTATTATGTTAAGAAATTTGAAGATAATGTATTTTTCTGAGGTGTTACTGTATCATTTTATAAATAATTGAGTTTCTTTGAGTGTAATTTGGTTTATGTTTATTATATGATTTCAAAAAGGTTTCATAATACCAGAACACTATGAACAATAATTTATCATTTATCTCCTGACTTTTTTTTCTTTAGCTTGATTATATCATGATATTACCCCATAGGCTTCTGCTCTCAGTTCATTCTCCACTTATCCCACATTTCTTTCTCACAGCAATACATGGTGTTTCTTGAGTGTTTATTTGATAGATGTTTAAATGGATTTTGATATTTTGAGTGGCATTGATTTAATTGAGAAATTCTACATTCTTTAGCATAGACAAATGTGAATTTTTAAGATTCCAATGCATAGGAAAGATTTAGAAATATCTACCGCTTAGCCATTTAAGAAATTGTGGTTACTTAACAAAAGATTTTGTTTGAAATACAGATGATGGTGAATACACTCGTGATCTCAACATGAGTTCTTTCAGGGGACATTTTCCAGTTAAAAGACATCCACCTTTGAGAAGTGGAGGTCCTTATCCTAAAAAGTCTGCTCCTTTTACTCTGGCTAGAAGCAGTAATGGGATGGGTGGTCAAGGCAAGTGCCGCCTGATGGAATTCTGTCATCTCCGTATAACTAAAAATGAGCCATTTGTACTGAAGGCTTAACTTAAAGTTTGAGAAACAAAATAGATGTGACACATAATGGCATATTTACCTTTTGAAAACTTTAATAATACTTCCCATCTCACTAGATAAGTTACAGATTCATGGTGAAGAAACACTTGAGCTTCAAATTGCAGATAAATGAAGGGATTACAGTGAGAGAAACACTCCTTAATGCTGTGTTTGCTAGAGAATAGCTTTTAATTTTTCTTGAAGTTCCTGGTAGTATTTTTTGATGGTCAGCTTCTTAATAAAATCAATTCTTCCATTTTCTAGGTCCCTTTGTATTGGACCCCTGATGTTCCCATGTAAAAATTGTATGTTGAGTTTCATTGTTTGGTTGAAGTACTGCATTCACCAGGCCAGAGTGCACTGGCGAGATGATGGCTCCTGACTGCCTCAAATTCTGGGGGTGAAGAAGTTACTCTTTTAAAGCTGCCTGTTGTTGTTGCAGCTAGTGGCATGCACCACCACACCTGTCTAATTTTTTTTTAATATTTCGGTAGAGACAGGATCTCACTACATTGTCATTGTTGACATTAAATCCCTGAGCTCAAGCAGTCGTCTTGCCTCAGTCTTCCACATTGGCTGATGGTGTGAGCCATTGTGCCTGGCCATCCACATCCTGAGACCCCAGCAATGCTTACACGAGAGGCATTCTGACCGTGACCGGTTTTTAGGATACTAAGAGCATCCTCAAAGATAGATGTTGGACTAGAGTATGTCCAACATTTTCAGTTATGTGGATATCACAGAAGTTCAGAGTTGTGAAACATAGGAAGGGCTGAAAATTAATCATTAAGATGCTACATGGATGTTTAAACATTAACACAAGATACTTAGTGTAGGAGTTGAAACCATTTAAAGGGAGAATTTAGAACAAAGCAGCATGAGGCAAGCAGTAGGGTTGAATAGAGATAATCCTGAGAAGGAGAAGTGTAAGGTTTCAGAGTGAACAGAAGAAAGCCAGACAATAAAGTAACAGCTCTCAGCAAATAATTTTAAGCAGAACATATTAAAATTCTTATTTAGCCCTCCATGATAATATGGAGAAAATGGAAACATTGCATTTTCTATTTTACATTTTCTAATAGAGTATCAGTGAAGTTAGGTATCTACTGACTTCAAAATGCACAACTCAGCACATTTTCATCAAAAGTTTAGCCAGTGAACACATCATAGGTGGAAGACTGACCTCTAAGAAGCTGCACATGAAGAGTATATTAAAAGAGAGTGTTTTCTATTTTGAAAGAGGCATAATGGTGTAATTAGCACTTTAATAGTACTGCTCATTGCCAGGTGAAGAATTCTTGGCCATCATTAGAAAACTTGCACTAGTACATTTTAATTTTTCAACATTTAAGATAGGGCCAACCACTTAGAGACCAAGGAGAACACTTAGGTGAAAATATAGCATGCAGCCATTTGAGGGTTGCAGTATTTGTGTGAGTGAGATGCACTGAACAACATGGGTAAATTTACTTTCTTGAGCTGAGAAAGCACCAACGTGTAAACTTTACAATCAGTGAAGTCTTTGATGGTTTTACGTGTTTTGCCAGTGTCATTAATAGTTGTAGGCAATTCATAGGAGAAAGAAAATAATAACTAATACTTATTAGCCATTAAAAGTGAACTTTTACCTAAGTGTTAGTGTCTGGCTTAAGTTTGTAAGAACTGGCCTTGTAGGAATCAAGAGATAATTCAGAGCCGTAAGAAGTATTCAAGGTGTCATGATTTGCTGGTGTCTTAGGGAAAGAAGGATTGAGTCACTGAAGAAATACCTTGTAACCATTGTCTTAGAGAACAAATAATAATGTTTCAGGTTTTCTGCTGTTTACATACTGTTTCATCATGTTAAATTTGCAGGTCCCACATCACGTGGAAGAGAGCATTACCGAGGTTCTTCACGTGGAAAGTCAGTGTCTTCATGGAGGTGTGACCATATGTCATGAAAACATGATGGTTATGTAAGTAAGAATAGGTAAAGGAAAAATGAAAAACTAGTTTATTGTTGTTTTACTGATGAAATTCACATATGAAAATGGAACATTTTAAGGTAAACAATTAAGTGGCATTCATTACATGCTGTGTTGTGCAACAACCTCCGTCTAGTTCCAAAACCTTTTCATCGCTCCAAACTACAAGTCCATTACCAGTTAAGCAATCCCTTTCATTTTGTCTTTTCCCTCAGCCGCTAATAACCACCAGGCTGTTTTGTTTGTAAACTAACCTGTTCCGCATACTTCATGTTAATGGGCTTAATCAAACACTACTCGACTTTTACATCTGTTTTCTTTCTGCCTGGTGTCCTGAAGTTTCATTCACATCATAGCACTTTGCTTTTTACACAAGCTGTTAACCCATTCTTTTGTTTGGGTGTTTCCTCCACACTGTTTTTATGCACACGTTTGTTTGAGTACAGTTACTCAATTCTGGGTATGTATGAGTGAAAATTCTTGCTCTTAATGTTAAGTTTGTTTTTCCTTGAGGCCACACCCCATTTCTTCATAGTAGCTGCATCATTTTCCAATCCAACATACATTGTATCAGGGTTCCAGTTTATCTGCATCCTTGCATAGTCCTGATATTTCTAGCATTTTACAATGTATAGCCATTTTAGTATGGCTGAAATATGGTATCTCACTTGGATTTTAAAATGCATTTTCTGAATAACTAATTATGAGTATCAGTTCCACTTGTCTTTTGGGTATTTTCATGTTGTATTTGGAGAAGTGCCTAGGCCTTTAGATATATATGTCTGGGCTTTATTTTATTTAAGCTGTAAATAAGTTATGTTTTTGATACTAGCAGTTGATAATTAAAAATTTGTTTCTTCAACTTATGCAATCAGAAATAATCCAAGTTTCTGAGACATCATGGAATATGTTTGGATGCGTAGACACTATGTATATGGTGATCATGCTCCTTCTAGAGAGGATAAACATTCCATTAGAGGATATAGGTATTATATCATTTTTCAGTTTTGTCCAATAGATTTCTTAAATCGTTCATTCTTACACTGCCGAACCTTTTTTTTTTTTTTTTTTTTTAGTGATCATGATGGCTCCAGAAGGCATGGTGGTAGAGATCATTCTGAACATCATAGTAGAAATTCTAACAGAGCTTCATATCAGACTTACAGTAAGAATCCAAGTTTCATTTCTAAATTACAGAATTATATTGAATAGACCAGATTTTTTAAAAGGGAAAGTATAAAGGAAAAATGTAACATGTTTAAATACTGAGAGTTTTGAACAGTATAAAGCTTTGGGAAGTGTGCAAAGCTTAAAACTTCCGTTAATTAACAGAAAATGTGAATGGCGTTTAATTCAGAATAAAATTCCTTAAGCTTGACACTACTACTTTTATGCTTCTTTTAAATAAAGCCTTTGGAACAATACAGAAATAAATACTGTCCTGTCATTAAAGACAGATGAATGCAAATATTTCCAAATAGTACTTTTTCTGATTCATGCTTCAGTGATGCCAGTAAAAATGTTTAAATGTATTTCAACATAAGTTCTATGATTTTATTAACCATGTAGTCACCTCTCCTCGGTCAGCACCTACACAAAGGCCTTGGAAGACTTATGTTGGAAGCAGTTGCCCTGATCATAACAATACACGAGATAGATATTGCAGAAGACAGGAGAGATACTCAGGGAGCCATAGTGATTTCTGTTCCAGTGATGGTGAGCATTGTTGCTGAAAAGAACCAGTGTGTCCACCCTCTGTGGAGAGAGTGAACCGTGCTTCTCGTGAAGCACATGGTAGCTCAAGATACCGGACATTTACAGGAGATGATGGGGGAAGGCGATGTGAAAAAGGAGACTGAAGGTGATAGTAAAAATCATCATTATTGCATACCAAACCTTGCTGTTGAATGGAAATTCAGTATGAGGTTTCTGCATTATGACCTGAGCACCACTATAAGAAATAGGTTGTTTTTGGTGGGAGAGGAAGATACTCACTTCCTCCATGAATATTTTTGATGTATTAAGATAAACACTTATTTTTTGAAAGTAATTTTACAACTGTTAGTGCTAATTGCATTGAAAACTATTCTGTATTGATATAATGTCTGTTTAAAAATATTTCAGAATAAAATTTCACATGTAATTTCAAATGCCTGATTTCATTGCTACACATGCTTAAAAGGAAATTATGTAGGAGATTAAACTGGGGTGTTGACAGTTTTCTTCATTTGTTTGCACCTAAGTTGATACAAAAATAGGCATCTCTTATGTCTCCATTGGAATCTGTACACATTTCCTACGTGGGCTGTGTTTCTTTACTTTATGCCTGTATTCCCACCATTTTGGGAGGCCTAAGCAGGTGGACCTATGCAGGTCAGGAGATTGAAACCATCCTCGCTTACATGTGAAAGCCAATCTCTAATAAAAATACATAAAATTAGCCAGGAATGGTGCCACATGGAGTAGTCCCAGCTACTCTGGAGGCTGAGTTAGGAGAACTGCTTGAGCCCAGGAAGCGGACATTGCAGTGAGCTAGATTGCAGTATTGCACTGCAGCCTGAGTGACAGAGTGAGAATGTCTCTCTCTCTCTCTCTCTCTCTCTCTCTCTTTCTCTCTCTCTACATATATATATATATATATATATATATATATATATATATATATATATGGCGGTTTTGGCCAGGCCAGGTGGCTCACTCCTTTAAATCCAACATTGGACAGATCACAAAGTCAACTTTCAGGGTTCAGAAAGACTACAGAATTAAATTCAAACTAAAAGATTTGTCCTTAAAGGTATATTAAAGGACAAAGGAAATGATTAAATGTGCTCATTGCTAAAGTTGAAGCTACCCAGAACGTTCTTTTTGTAGCATTCTGTAACTAAAGAGGACAATGTGTATAAAAAATATTTTCCACCTTAATCAAAACTGAACCTGCTAAGTTGCCAAACTACATAGCTTAATGACATGAATTGTTCCTAAATAGTATAGAATAAATTTCTTTCAGGAACTAACATTAATTTTTTCTTGAAGTGTTTGACAATGGTTGTAAGTAAGTGTTTAGCAATATGTTCTCACAAAGAAGTATGATCTGGAAGGGCTGGGGTTTTGTGAAGTTATTTTTATTTATTTATTTCTGTATGTATTTATTTTGTGATAGAGACTAGCTTTGTCATCTAAGCTAGAGTGCAGTAGCCTGAACTTAATTCATTGCATCCTCCACCTATTGGGTTCAATGTATTTTTCTTCCTCAGCATCTTTAGTAAGTGGGATTTCAGGTGTCTGCCAGGAGAGCTGGCTAATACTTTGTAATTTTTGTACAGACAGCATTTCACCCTCTTGGCCAAGCTCGTCCTCAAATCAGGACCCACCCTCTTCTGCCTCCCAAAGTGCTATTAATACAGGCATAAGCCACCATGCACAGCATATCAGATTTCCACTATGCTCAGCCTATCACACTTAATTTGATATGGATAGGAATGTTTTAAAAGTCATCCCTTCGGGACAGTTAAGTGTATAATACATCAGCATAAAGATTCAGAGTGCAGATTGCTTAAAGGTTTAAGAAATTAGCTAGTAATAAAAAAAAATGAGTGGTTGAGCAATCCAATGATACTGTCAGATAAAAAGATTTGGACCCAAGTAAATAAACTGATTAATTTACTTGATCATACAACCTAAAGTAATGGAATATATAAAGAGTAAATATCTGATTAGTGGCTTAATATATAAAGATATAGATAACGACTAAATTATGTAAGAATTCTTACCTGAATGTTCTTTAGTTTTCCATTGAAACAGAACTTTTATAGTCCGTAGTGTTTAGAAGTAACAAATTATCTGCAGAAGGAAGTATTTTCATGAGAAAATTTTGACAAGATTTGTTATTTAGGGTAAAAAGTGCCAATAATTTTAGAAAAGAAATGTTACTACCTTTTGCTTTCAGGCGGGTTATTCATGTTAGGATGTTGCATTTTCATTCGCATATAAAGTAGAATTCTGAAGATTAAATAAAAAGATAAAACTCCTTAGTCTTGTGTGTCTTCACAGTGGCAATTCAAGATATAGTGTCTGTCCAGGTGTGATAACTCAGGTCTTTAATCCCAGCATTTTGCGAAGCTGAGACAGGCATTTGAGACAAAGGCTGGGCAACATGAAGAAATCGAGTCTCTATGAAATAGCCAAAAATGGCTGCATTTAATTGTGAATCAGTGCACTTCCTGGTTTTGGGATGCTAAGTCAGGAGGATAGCTGAAGGATATGAGGACCAGTCTGCAGTGAGCTTGCTAGCTCGCTCCACTGCATGTTATTATTGGAGACAAAGTGAGACACGGTTTAAAAAAAAGTGTCTATGATACTCTGACCCTCGGAGTATTTTTCCTAAATTATCTCCACGTGGAATTCATTCATAAGAATTTAATAGAATGGGAAACAGAAAATAAGCTGTAAGATCCAATATCAGCTCACTGCAACCTCTGCGTCCCAGATTGAAGGGATTCCACTGCCTCAGCCTGTGAAGTAGCTGGAATTACAAGGACCCACGACTATGGCCGGCAAAGTTTTGTATTTTTAGTAGAGACAGGGGTGTCACAATGTTGGTGAAACCTGGTCTCAGCCTGGTCTCAAACTCCTGATCTCAGGTGAACCACCCACCTCAGCCTCCCAAAGGGCTGGGATTACAAGAGTGAGCCAACGCACCCGGCCTCTAATGTTTGTATTTTCAGTAGAGTCAGGGTTTCTCCATGGGGGCCAGGTTGGCCTCGAACTCCTGATCTCAAGTAGTCCACCTGCCTCGTCCTCGCAACCTGCTGGGACTACAGGCGTCAACCACCTCGCACGGCCACATTTCCAAGTTTACTTTCAGACGCACCACGTAAAGAAGTCATCATGTTGTCTGATACCTTCATGTGGAAGGCAGCAGTAAGTGTAAATTATATGGACAGAATTTTCTGCACTTCAACATATCTGGAAGTTGAAAGGACGAGATAAATGGACTTTTCAAAGCTGACTCTCCAAGAATGTGTAAAACCTCTCCAAAAATGTGTAACACCTCTCCAAGAACGTGTAACACCTCTCCAAGAATGTGTAACACCTCTCCAGTGGGGTTTGCTTCTCAAAGTGGGGTTTGCTTTGAGAAGCAGAGCCTGCTGATATTACAAAATAATATGAATTTCTAGCCAGATGCAGTGGCTGGTGCCTGAAATTCCAGCACTTTTGGGGGCCAAGACAGAAAGATCTCCTGAAGGCAGGAGTTCAAGAGAAGCCTAAGCAATATAGCAAGACCCACCATTCTTAAAACAAACAAACAAAAAAATTAGACCTAGGCTCTAATCCTAGTACCTATGGAATTACACACCTGTAGTCCCAGCTACTCAAGAGGCTGTGGCAAGAAAATTGCTTCAGCCCAGGAATCTGAGGCTGCAATGAAGCTTCAGATCACACCAATTCACTCCACCTGGGTGAGAGTGAGAACCTGTCTCCAAAATTAAATAATTAAATACAATTACATGAAAAAAAAACAAAAACCCGCTGAGTAGCTGGGATTGTAGGCACATGGCACCATGTATGGCTAAGTTTGTATTTTTAGTAGAGATATGGTTTCACCATGATGGACAGGCTGATCTGGAATTCCGGGCCTCAGGTGATCCTCCATCCTCAGTCTCCCAAAGTGCTGGGATTACAGGCATGAGCCACAGTGCCTGGCCTCCCACCTAGTTTTTTAATTACCTCCTTTAACTTTTATGCTTGCAAACTCTGAAGCCTGTGAGCCCCTTTCCTCTGTACAGAAAATTTCCCTCTTACCAGCCTTTTCCAAAAAGCTGTCTCCATTTACTAGAAACCTGCTGAATTAGACTTTGAGGATGTAAGAAAATAATTACTGCCTCCTTTGTTTTTTAAATGTATTATACACTGTAGCTATGGCATTGGAGGTAACTATAAAATACCTCCTTTTGTGATTAAGAGAAAATATAATGCATGAAACCAGAAGAGATCTCTCAGTTTTCAAGGAAATAAGGGAAGCATGGGAATATGAAACAGATATTGCTAATATTGTGACAGGTTTTGTAACAACGCAGGGAAGGAGGAAAATGATAATCCCAGTGTAATACAGTCTAGCGTACTGGCACTGAAAACATGTTATTTACCAACTGCCATTCTGTTTCTAAACATCCTGCTGTTTTTAACTTAATGTATGCTAAATTTAACATAATTTTTTTACAAATGTAAGGTACTGTGTGGTAAGAAAGAAATGACTTTGTGTTAGGAGAGTGTGTCTTAATATTAGCCCCATTCATGTATTTAAATTGTACTTTAAGTTCTGGGGTACATGTGCAGATCTTGCAGGATCGTTGCATAGGTGCACATGCAACACCGTGGTGGTTTGCTCTCTCCATTCCACCATCGTCTACATCAGGCATTTCTCCCAGTGTTATCCCTCTGCAACCTTAACGCCTCCCTTTCCCCCCACCCCCCAACAGATGCCAGTGTGTGAGGCTCCCCTCCCTGTGCACATGTATTTTCACTGTTCAACACCCGCCTATGAGTGAGAACATGCGGTGTTTGGTTTTCTGTTCTTGTGTCAGTTTACTGAGAATGATGGTTTCCAGATTCATCCATGTCCCTACAAAGGACACGAAGTCACTGTCCTTTGTGGCTGCATAGTATTCCATGGTGTATATGTGCCACATTTTCCCTGTCCCGCCTATCATTGATGGGCACTTGGGTTGGTTCCAGGTCGTCACTATTGCAAACAGGGCCACAATGAACATACATGTGCACGTGTCTTTATAATGGAAAAATTCATGATCCTTTGGGTATATACCCAGTATTGGGATTGTTGGATCAAATGGAATTTCTATTTCTAGGTCCCTGAGGAATCACCATGCTGTCTTCCAAAATGGTTGAACTAATTTACACTCCGACCAACAGTGTAAAAGCGTTCCTATTTCTGCACATCCTCTCCAGCATCTGTGGTCTCCTGATTGCTTTACTGAACCTTATTCTAGCTTGTGCGAGGTGGTATCTCAATGTCATTTTAATTTGAATGGCTCCGATGACCACTGCCGGTGAACATTTTTTCATATATTTGTTGGCCCCATAAAGGTCTTGTTTTGAAAAGGTGTCTGTTCATACCTTTGTCCACTCTTGAATGGGTTTGTTCTTTCCTTGCAAATCTGCTGTAGTTCTTTGTACATTCTGGTGGTTAGCCCATGTCAGATGGGTAGATTGCAAAAAGTGTTTCCCATTCTGCTGGTTGCGGGTTACCCCTAATTATTGTCTCTTTTGCTGTGCAGAAACTGTTAAGTTTAATTACATCCCACTTGTCTATTTTGGCTTCTGTTGCTATTGCTTTTGGTGTTTTAGTCATGACATTAACGGTCCCATTCATGTTTTGCCATGATAAGTTGACAAATTCATTCTACTTATTTAATATCAGAGTAAGCAATTAAGATGACTATAATAATAAGGTTATATGGTCTTTATCATACAGTAATCTATCTCATGTCGGGATACTATGGAAATGGAAACATATACCGAGTGGGAAATGCCTTTGTAAGTGATGAGGAAAATAATTCCTATGATTTGGTAGATAAAAAAGTCTTTCATTTCTCAGGAAGAGCTTTCCATTCCCCTCTCCTTTTCTCTGTTCTTTTCTATTTCCATTCTCTTCTTTTTCTACTTCCCCT
>NW_016108199.1:104360-105871 GCF_001604975.1 Cebus imitator | reverse complement strand
CACACACACACACACACACACACACACACACACACACACACACAGAGAGAGAGAGAGAGAGAGAGAGAGAGAGAGAGACAGAGAGACAGAGAGAGAGAGGGAGAAATATACGCATTAACAATCTCACTATTTTACTTGCTGTATAGTAATATCTTAATCTTGAAATGAATTACTCAGTGTTACACAAAATTTGCATATCTACCTGTCATAAGGATCCCCTGTTCATTCTGTGGAGCCAGCACAGAGATGGGAGAAAGACAGTTACATGGAAACTGTCCAAGGAAATTCACTGGTTTCTGCCTCCCTATAACTGGGACAATTGGGGACAAAACCAAGACATAATCTGCACTCTGCAGAAGGGATCCACATGTGTGATAGAGTGAGATTAGTGTTACTTCTTTCCTGTTCCTGAAATCTAATTTTAGGATTTTAGGAAAATTCTGAGAAATTTAAGTATCTTCAATGCTGAGAAAATACTTGGAAATATACTTTATTATACTGTAATTTTAGAAATAGTACAGAGGTTATCTGCATACTTTCCCTTCACATAATAATTTAATATGTGTGTATACATATATATATATATATATACACACATATATATGTGTGTATATATATATATATGTATGCTTGTGTGTGTATGTGTGTGTGAATATATATATATATGTGTATATATATATATATGTATATATGTACATATTCATTATGTATAACCAAGTTACTAGTATCCAACACATTATACTATTCTACTGTTTTCCAGCTGTTTGTGTGCATATATATATATATATATATATATATATATATACATATATATATCTATGTATATACCTCAAATGGAGTAATAAACCAACTGTAAGAAGTAAGACTATCCTTAAAGTACTGTTTTCAGAATAGAATCGTGTTTATAAAACACAGCTCATAAGCTCTGTTTGACCAAATACGATATTCTCTAAATATTTAGACATCTCTGCTGATTCATATAATAATCTAAATTTTGCTATTGCAAAGACCTGTGAACATAACCTCTGAGTTTACAAACTCCAGTTTTAGTCTTCAACAAGAGTCCTAGTACATAGTACACTAACTCAAACATATGGCCAGACTAAACTTGCCTGGGGTTTCATGTGAAACAACTGCTGTCTTGAAGAGCCAGAAAGCCTGAAAACTTTCTTTCTAGATCACAGGTATTTGACACTCAGCCAGGGAAACTTTGAGTTCTGAATGCCTAAGCGGTTGTTGTCCAGGCTTGCATCCAGGTTGAGATCCAGGCATCAGGAGAGGCTGTTTTGTTAAAAGTGTGGCTGGAGCAGCATGCAAGGATGAAAAAGAATGAGAAAGAATGGACTCTTCAGTAAATGTGGAGGAAAATATTTCCTGAAGAGGATTATCAGAAGAGGTTATGGATGGGAGAAGAGGAGAGAAGTGCACGGGAGAAACAACTGAGCAAGATGGGAAAATGCACAATGAAGGAAATGTGCAAGAAGAAAAGACTGAACAGGAAGGGGACAGTG
>NW_016108199.1:100949-101979 GCF_001604975.1 Cebus imitator | reverse complement strand
CCATAAGGATAGCAGGGGGTGGAGGGCTTGGGGAGGAATAGCAGGGGGTTTGGGGTTAGGGGAGGGATAGCAGGAAGTTAGGAGGTAGGGGTGGGATTGCAGGGGGCTGGGGGATAGGGGTGGGACAGCAGCCTGTTAGGGGCTAGGGAAAGGATATCAGAGGGCGGAGGGGCTAGGCGAGAAATAGCAGGGCATAAGGTCTAGGGTAGGGTTAGCAGGGGTGGGGGTCTAGGGGAGGATTAGAGGTGGCTGGGGGCTAGGGGAGGGATAGCAGTGGGTTGGGGATCTAGGGGAGAAATAGAGGTGGGGAGCAGCTAGGGGATAGATAGCAGGAGCAGGGGTTGCGGCTAGGGTAGAAATAGCAGTGGGTTAGGGAATTCCATAGGGATAGCAAGGGTTGGAGGGCTAGGGGAAGGATAGCATGGGGTTTGGAGCCTAAGGGCGGGATAGCAGAGGGTGGGGGCTAGGGGAAGGATAGCAAGGGTGAGGGCCTAGGGGACAGGCAGCAGTGGGTGGGGGTGAGGGGAGGAATAGCAGGATGTTAGGAGCTAGGGGATGGATAGCAGGGGGTTAGGCACTAGAGGAGGGACAGCAGCAGGTGGAGGGCTACAGGAGGTATAGCTGTAAGAGAAATCCTCAATGTAGATGACGGGGTGAAGAATGCAGCAAATCCCCAAGGCACATGTATACCTATGTAATAAACCTGCACATTCTGCACATGTACCCTAGAACTTTAATAATAATTTTTTTTTAAAGCAGGAGGTTCTTTCCCCGAAGAATTAGACACACACTTCAGACTCGAGGCCTCGTGGGAAACCGTTTTCTTTTCTATTTTTTTTTCTTTTGAGATGAAATCTTGCTATGTTGCCCAGAGTGGAATTCGGTGGCACAATCTCATCTCACTGTAACCTCCGCCCCCCACTTCAAGGAATTGTCCTGCCTGAGACTCACAAGTAGCTGAGGCTACAGGCAACTGCCACCAGACCCTGCTAATTTTTTTTTAGTAGAGAGGGGTTTCACCATGTTGGCC
>NW_016108199.1:94546-99631 GCF_001604975.1 Cebus imitator | reverse complement strand
GCACCTAAAACACAAGGCATGGTTTGTAGTGGAGATATAGACCACCTTGATGGAAGCACTGGCAGACAACAAAGAAATGCATGCAAACACTGCAGATTCGGATAGAAGTGAAATTAGGAAATATGTTTCTCATTGACTCCTGAATTCACAGGCACATATTGTGTTACTACAGAATAATTTGTCCCCCATCCCAGAAATAATTAGCAACTTTTAAGTTGAAAAAAAAATTGTTTTTCTTTTCATTCTGAATCTGACTCTGTCTCCCAGGCTGGAGTGCAATGGTATGATCTTGCTTCAGTGCAACATCTAAGACCTCCGTTCAGGCGACACTCTTGCCTTTCCCTTAGGAGTAGCTGAGATTACAGGCACACACCACCATGCCAGGCCAACTTTAGTATTTTTTTTTTTTTTAGTAGAAACTGGGATTAACCACGTTGTCCAGGCTGGCCTCCAACTCCCGACCTCTGGTGATCTGTCCACTCTGAAAGTATGGGGATTGCATGCCTGAGCCACTGTGCCCGGCCAGGTTTTCATTTTTTGTAGAGACAGGGTCTCACTGTTTTGTCCAGCATGGTCTTGGACTTGAGGTCTCAAGTAATCCTCCTGCCTCAGCCTCTCGAAGTGCTTTGATCACAGGCGTAAGCAGCCATGCCTGGCCTGGTATGGCATTTGAAGAGAGACAGGGTCTGCCTCAAGCTCAGTGAGCAGGGTGGATTTTGGCAGAACACACTCAAGGCTGTGCCAGGCCAGGAAAACACCAAGCCACACTTGCTTGGAACTCAGTCCTATGGAAGACAAGCCAAATGTCAGACTGGCTTATTTCCTGGTGATGGGAATTTCACTCTGAAATTTCACCCGACTTCCTTTTCACCCTGAAAGAATTTGTCAACACTCATTTTGTGTCGCCAACTCAGCAAAAGTAACGTTTTTGTCAAAAGTTTCCCAGACTCTGCGGGGCGCAGTGACTCATGCCTGTCATCCAGGCACTTTGGGAGGCCGAGGTGGGTGGATCACCAGAGGTTGGGAGTTCGAGATCAGCTTGACCAACGTGGTGAAACCCCGACTCTACGAACAACAAAAACATTAGCCAGGTGTGGTAGCAGGTGACTGTAATCCCAGCTGCTCAGGAGGCCAAGACAGGATAATGACTAGAACTCGGGAGGTGGAGGTGGCAGTGAGCTGAGGTCGCGCCACTGCACTCCAGCCTGGGCAACCCAGTGAAACTCCACCTCAGTAACAAACAAACAGGCAAAGCAGAGGAAGTCTCCCAAACTGCTCCTTTACCCAGGAAACCCCACTGAGATTTGGGAGCATTGCATAACCCTCCAGGTATCCTGGCCAGATAGGTTGAATATCAAATGGTTTCCACACTTTCTCTTCTGCCCCTTGCCAAATTGAGATTTCTCTATGAAGTCTCCAGCGATGGCACAGAAATGAAACTCAGGGCCGCTCCCCATGCTCCTCAGCTGTCAAAAGGTCACAGTCTCTGATTTTTGAATTAATCTGGACTCTTACTAATTTGGATGCCAAAATGAGCTTCAGCATCCCAGGCTGTGATTGCAGCTCTGCACTTCATTTCGTTTTGTTATTTTGCATACCCTGGCAGACCCACCTCTCCGAATTACAACAACAGTCAGACATCTGAATGTGAAACCACATACATCACTCTGTGTATGAAAATAAGTAAATAAAAAGTGAAGTTCAAGTCTGTTTAGCCAGCCACACTTAATAAGGGGGGCATTTTCTTAGCAAACATTCCAAATGGCCTCATCTCCTGCAATGCCCCATCTCTGAGCCCATGTGGCTGGGTGCCCTGGTGAGCCACAGGATCTGGCAGGAGAGGAAATTCTTTCAGGCAGCAAAGAATTCGTGTCATCAGAGAAGATCCATCACTCAGGGCCTGGGCGGAGAAGCCGCCTTGGGGGCCACAAGAAGAAGAGGGATGCAAGCTGTTTATTCCAAGCGTGGGTGGAAGCAAGCCTGTGTCTACAAAAACTCAGGTTACCCAAGAGGATATAATATTACAAAGCCATGTAATTTCTTTTGTTCTGATCCTGTTACCCGGGACCTCCTTGAGGCCATCATTCTGTCTACCACATGGGAGTTAGGGTGTGGACATCTTTGGGGCCATTATTAAGATGGCTATGAATGACCAGGACTCCAACCCATCTGCTGGCAATAATTCTGCAGGTGGAGAAAAACTACGCCATCAAAAAGTGGGCAGGGATTATGAAGAGACACTTTAAAAAAGAAGACAGGTATGCGGCCAACAAATAAATGAAGAAAGGCCCCTCATCCCTGATCATTAGAGAAATGCAAATCAAAACCATGCTGAGAGTCTACCTCACTCCAGCTAGAATGGCGGTCATTAAAAATTGGGAGACAGCAGATGCTGGAGAGGATGTGGAGCAAAAGGAATGCATCCACCCTGTTGGTGGGAGTGTAAGTCAGTTCAAACATTATGGAAGACCGTGTGGTGACTCCTCAAGGACCTAGAAACACACAAACACAGGGAGGGGAACATCGCACACCAGGGCCTGTCGAGGGATGGGGAGCCAGGGGAGGGATAACAGGGGGTGGCGGTATCAGGGAGGGATACCATTAGGAGAAATACCTAATGTGGATGACGTGGCGATGGATGCAGCAAACCACCACCGTGGCACGTGTGTACCTATGTAGCAATCCTGCACGATCTGCTCAGTTACCCCAGAACTTAAGGTATAATTTTTAAAAAAAGAAAGAAAAAAAGTAAAACTGCCTCCTCGTAAGATTCCATGAGAAAGTCTGGTAAGCTTCCAACCACTCACTCCCCAAGGTGAATCGGGGTATACAGATGCGTTCCTAACCTCCCCGAACTGGGGACACAGAGGTGATGGAGGCAGGAAATTCTGTCTCTTGGCTCGCTATGCATTCAGTCTTTAACATCCCCTGGCTGTGGTACCTGTGGGTAAATTAACTCCAGGCTGGAAAAAGATTTCTGGAGGAATGTGTTTGTTTTTGCAGCCAAAGACTAATTAGCCCTGGCCATCTGCCTTTCCCAAACATCGCTGCAAATTTGTTTTGGAGTTTTCCTAATCGTGACAGCATGCCATTTCTATTGGATTTCTCCCTGCTATGACCTTTCTGTAGCTGCCCTAATAATCATAATCATAATCAATCATAACAATAATAAGCCAGAATCTGAGTGGCTGAGCAAAATACCGGTTTATGCTCTCAAGTTCTTAAGAGTAGAAGTCTGAAATTCAGGTGACTCGGAGCTGTCGTGTGTCTGGAGGCTCTAGGGGAGGGTCCTTCCTGCCTTTCCAGCTGCTCGTGCTTACTGCATCCCTGTGGCCGCATCACTCCAGTCTCTGCCTCCGTATCCACGTGGCCTTCTCTGTCTCTGTATCTGGTCCCCTGTCTCTTAGAAAAACGCCTGTCCTTGCATTTAGGAACCACCCTACTCCAGGATGATCTCCTCTGAAGATCCTTAACTAATTACATGTGCAAAGCTGTTTATTTCCAAACAAGGTCCTGTTCTCAGGTTTTGGGCATCTGGATTTGAATATAACTTTCTGGGGGACAACAGTGAGTGCACTCCAGTTGTATCAACTTCCCTCTGGAGGCTCTAGGGGAGGGTACTTCCTCCCTCTCTGGTTCCCAGGGGCCCAGCATCGCTGGGCTTGTGGTCACATCACTCCAGTCTCTGCCTCCCTCTCCACATGAACTTCTCCTCTGTGTCTGTGTCTCCTCTTGTGTCTCTTAGAAGGGTACGTTTCATTGCAGGTAGACCTCACCTAATCCAGGGTGATCTCATCTCAAGATCCTCAACTTCATTACATCTAAGATTCGATTCACAAGTCTAGGGGTGAAGACATAAACTTATCTTCCGGGGATCAGCATTCAATCATTTGCAATTGTGTTTGGTTCCTTCTGGAGCCTCTAGGGGAGGATGCTTAATGCCTCCCACAGCTTCCGGGGGCTCCAGGTGTCCTGGACTTGTGGCCGCATCACTCCAGTCTCTGCCTCTATCTGCATGCGACCTCCTTCTTTGTGTCTGTGTGTCCTCTTCCAGCTCTTAGAAGCACACCTCTCATTGGATTTAAGACCCACTGAGATAACTCACGATGACATCATTGTGAGATCTTTACCTTGGTGACATCTGTAAATGTTCTTTTTCCACATGATCCCTCAGTCTAAAGTACCAGCGGTCAGAACGTCAATGTCATCTTTTTAGGGGGACAACATCTATTCCACCGCACCATCCTAGTGACTCCCAGTAAGCCTGTCTCTGTCTTTAAAGATATCGAGGACACGAATCTCACCCATTAACCCAGGAAATAAACAGTTCCCGAGCTGCAACTTCAATGCAAGGTCAGTTGAGCCCAGGAGCAGTGGCTCTCACCTGTAATCCTGCCACCTTGGGGAGGATGAGGAGGGTGGATCAACTAAGGTTGGCAGTTCAAGACCAGCCTGGCCAACATGGGGAAACACCGTCTCTACTCAAAGTGCAGAAAAAATAAAATAATCAATAAAAAATAAAGAAACATACCTGAGTGTGGTGGATCACGCTTGCAATCTCAGCACTTTGGGAGGTCGAGGTGGGTAGATCGCCTGAAGTCAGAAGTTTGAGACCAGCCAGTTCAAAATGGAGAAGTTCCGTCTCTACTAAAAAAATAAAATAAAATAAAATAAGCTGAGAATGAGGGTGCAGTCTTGTAATCCCAGCTACTCGGGAGGCTGAGGGGAATTGAGTGAAGCTTGCAGGCGGAGATGGCAGTCAGCTGGGAACAGGCCATTTCCCTCCAGTCTGGGTGACAGAGTGAGACTTGGCCTCAAAAACAAAACAAAACAAAAGAACATAAAAATATACATTCCACCGGAGGATGCCAGAAGAACATGGCAACTATCCCAATGTTTAGCCATGCATCCAGCATAGTGACTGGGGATCGGAGAACTGAGAGATCATGCTCATAGCGACCAGGGGTCAGACATCTGGGAGATCAGGCTCACAGCCATGAGGGATCAGACAGCTGGGAGATCAGACTCATAGCAAGCAGGGATCAGACAACTGGGAGATCAGGTTCATAGTGACCAGGAATCAGA
>NW_016108199.1:91656-93110 GCF_001604975.1 Cebus imitator | reverse complement strand
ACCCCACGATCTGCCTGCCTCAGCCTCCCAAAGTGCTGGGATTACAGGCGTCAGCCACTGCGCCTGGCTCTGGTAATTTTCTGGCCATACAGAAATGCCTCTTCACCCCATATCCTAGCACCCAGCACGTTTTCTCTCTTGTATGCAAAGCAGTGACTATCAACTTTGCTTTCGTTGAAACACAGCAATTGAGAGGGGTTCTTCGGACCGTTTCCTTTCAAGATGAGACAGCTTTCTTCCCAGGCAAGACGAATGAGGTAACCAACCACAAACCTGCAGGCCTCCAACACTACCAGGTATCCTGGTGGAGTTACTTGAAATCAATGACCTGTTTGAAAACCCCGCAGGCCCTCGCAGGGAGCAGGTGGTGTAGACGGTTTGACAGTGATTTTGAGCATTCTGTCCCATCTCTAGACCGAGTAGGCCAAATATGAGATGAAGCTGTGCCAGCCCATGAGATACAGGTCTGATGGCAAGAAAGGCACAGGATCTATAACAATAACCCAGGAACTTTGCTTCAAGGTGGAGAGGTATGCAAACTTTCCCAGGATCAAAGCGCTGTAACGTGGGTCCTTTGCTAGGTTGTCCTATGTAGATGGGTGTCCAGAATGTTGGTGCTTTGGAGAAGCACTCCCTGGGATCCATCCTTGAGGCTTTTTAAAAATAACCCTGGTGAGGGGAGGGCCACGTGCCATGGCTCACGCCTGTCATCCTGGCACTTTAGGAGGCTGAGGCGGGTGGATCACTTGAGGTCAGGTGTTCAAGGCCAGCCTGGCCAACAGGGTGAAAGCTGTCTCTCGTAAAAAGACAAAAAATAGACAGGTGTGGTGACAAAGGCCTGTAATCCCAGCTACTTGGGAGGCTGAGGCAGGAGCATCATTTGAACCCGGGAGGCGGAGGCTGCAGTGAGCCAAGATTGTGCCATTGCACTCCAGCCTGGGCAGACAGTGAGATTCCACCTCAAAATAATTATAATAATATAAATAAAAATAACCTTAGGGGCCGGGAACTGTGGCTCATGCCTGTAATCCCAGCAATTTGGGAGACTGAGGTGTGCAGATCATCTGAGGTCAGGAGTTCAAGCCCAGCCTGGCCAACATGGTGAAACCCCTTCTCTATTAAAAATACAGAAGTTTGCCAGTCCTGGTTGGCACGTGCCTGTAATCCCACACACTCGGGAGACTGAGGCAGGAGACTCATTTGAACCAGGGAGGTGGAGGCTGCATTGAGCCAAGATGGCACTACTACACTCCAGCCTGGGCAATAGAGCGATACCAAATCTCAAAAATTATTAAGAATAAAAGGAAAATAGTAATAACCTCAAGTGCTGATTGGAGTGGCTCACACCTGTGATCCCAGCATTTTGGGAGGCTGAGGCAGGAGGATCACCTGAGGTCAGGAGTTTGTGACCAGCCTGGCCAACATGGTGAAACCCTGCCTCTAGTAAAAATACA
>NW_016108199.1:89174-90434 GCF_001604975.1 Cebus imitator | reverse complement strand
TGCACAGGATTTCCCAGGAGGGGCTGAGAGGAGGCAGCAGGTGGCCCTGAGTCCTAGTGACAAGCTCCAAGAAGGAACATGACTTCTCTCTCAGATCCCAAGGTCTGGATACAGATCTGAATTATCCACCATGACACTGGAGGGCTTCTAAGATGTTTTATCCCTAAACCGTGAAGTCACACGTTAGATGTATTATGATGAAAGCTATGAAGGGAAGGAGGGGATGTGTAGAGATTCTCCATGTAGGTGAATGTTTTTTTTTTTTTTTTTAATCTTGTTGAGAGTGAGTCTCGCTCTGTCACCAGGCTGAAGCACAGTGGCACAATCTCAGCTCACTGCAACCTTGGCCTCCTGGGTTCAAGCGATTCTCCTGCCTCAGCCTTCCAATTAACTGGGATTATAGGTACCTGCTAGCAGGCTTAGCTAATTTTTGCATTTTTATTTGACACGGGGTTACACTGTGTTGGCCAGGCTGGTCCCAAACTCCTGACCTCAGGTGATCCACCTGCCTTGGTCTCCCAAAGTTCCGGGATTACAGGTGTCAGCCACCACACCCAGTCTCTTTTTGTTTGTTTTACACAGTGTGTTGTGCTAGGATTCGCTGATCAAAAAACACTGGCGACCACTTTGAGCAGGGCATAGAAACAGGATGGAAGATATGCCTTGGGGTATCCAGTATTTAGAAAGAGAAGAGAGATGAAAACTTACAACTTAATCCAAGTGAAATTACTTTTTCTGAGGAGGTACCGGGTATGCCATAAGGCCCATTTAGAAACTTACATGACAGAAGAGAGAGTCAAGCTTATTAAAGAAAATGAGTTAACAACTTTACCAAATGCCAGGAGGAGCCACAGAAAGTAATCTGCCTGGACCTGAGGTGTCAGAACATCTTTGGGTGATGGGAAAATGCTTATTCCCATAAGTACCTCTCACGGAACAGGCTGGCCAGCATCATAGCATTGTGGGTACCTCCAGAAAAATAAAGAGAGAGAGAAAAAAAGGAAAAAGAAAGAGAGAGAGAGAGAGAGCAACGCCCATTCATCTGAATGAATGTTTTGAAATAAAAGGAACAACTAGCTAACTATTGGAGAGATGGAATCAATGAATATCCACATCGCAGTCCTTGCAGCTTACAAAGTCAGAAAGAGAGAAAAAATTAACCTGGCTGGCTCACCCCTGTAATCACAGCAATTCGGGTGGCTGAGGCTGACAGATCACCTGAGGTCAGGAGTTTGAGACCAGCCTGGTCAACAGGGTGAA
>NW_016108199.1:80828-88379 GCF_001604975.1 Cebus imitator | reverse complement strand
TATGGAGAACCCCTGTCTCGAATAACAATACAAAACATTAGTTGGGCATGATGGTGCATGCCTGTAATCCCAGCTGCTTGGGAGGCTGAGGCAGGAGAATCACATGAACCTGGGAGGCGGAGATTGCGGTGAGCAGAGATTGGGGCTTTACAGTGCAGCCTGGGCGGCAAGATCCAAACTCTGTCTCAAACAAAAAGACAAAGAAAGAAAGAGTTTCCCATGTACCCACCAAGAAAATTGATGTGAAAAGAAGAAAGAAAGAAAAGTTTGTGGAACGGAATTTGAAAACAGGATGTCATTCCAACATTTTGGGATTCTCAGGCAGAAATATCACTTGAGCCCAGCAATGGTGAGCTGGGACACGTCTGTGAGCAAGTCCAGCACAGATATCTTGGTTAAAGTACAAGGACATAGAGTGTACTATGTGCTTGTAAGCACACCAAGTCTAACAGCTTTATAGGATAGGGTTTCACAAAGCGTTGAGCACACTTATTCTTTAAGAAGAAAGGAACTTTAGAAAGGAAGTTTTCTACTTCCCACAATCTGTCTCTATGCCATGCTCTTTGTGGGACTCTCATCTGTGCCCCTGCTGCTAGACTTCTCCCTGGACAGGTTGTATGCTGGCATATAAGACACAAAGACACAGAGCTGAAACCCACGCTGCCATTGCTCTTCAACCTTTTCAGTTGTCATCTGCCACCACACTGCATTTTTACTGTCTTCTCAAAACTTTTGTCAAAAGCACAGCTGCACCCCTGTGACTATCACTGTGCTATTTACAGTGGCAAAATATTACCATGACCAATGTGCATTTTGTTTGCTTTTATTTATTTATTTATTTATTTATTTTTTTGAGACAAAGTCTTATTGTGTCACAGGTTGGAGTACAGTGGCATGATCTTGGGGAAGGAAAGAACAATCAAGAAAGTTTCCACTGTCCAAGACGTGCTCAGAATCCAGGAAGACAAGCAAATATCGGCTCTGGAGAGTTCCAGCCCTGGAAGGAGCCAGGCTGCCTTCAAACACCCCGAATCACCTGACAGAGGAGGATGCAAAGCTGGGCTGGGAATCCCCAGAGATGGAAGCTACTGAATCACTCATATTTGCAAATTGCATTATTGGAAAAGAAATTACCTTGGTGATGGAATTACAGATATGTATCTGCTAATAGAGCTCATTAACCGGCAATGTTTATCTGTCATTTTGAAAGCTGCTATGAACAGCATCCATCTGGTCAGAGAATAAGCAACAGATTATAGGGAGTAAAATGGGATGCATGCTGCGTTGACTTGCCAGGGACCCTATTAACCCATTTTGAGTTGAAAACACCCCCTGGCTGGGAATAGTAGAGACAGTGCTGTGTCCCCACAACTCAGAGATGCTGAAGAAAAACTTTCAGGGAAAAATGCATTATGAGAAAATCCCAAAGTTTCTATAAATGCGTGCCCCAGAGAATGTCCCATATGTGTATTTTTGTTTGCTTTTTATTATTATTATACTTTAAGTTCTGGGGTACACGTGCAGATCATGCAGGTTTGTTACATATGTATACACTTGGCATGGTACTTTGCTGCATCCATCACCCCAATCATCTTCATTAGGTATTTCTCCTCATGCTATCCCTCCCCTAGCTCCACCACACCCTGCTATCACTCTCCTAACCCCCACCCTCTGAGAGGCCCCAGTGTGTGATGTTCCTCTCTCTGTGTCCATATGTTCTCATTGTTCAACCCCCACTTATGAGTGAGAACATGCAGTGTTTGGTTTTCTCGTCCTGTGTCGGATACACCAATGGAACAGAACAGAGGCCTCAGAAGTAACACCACACATCTACAACCATCCGCACTTGTATTTATGCAATTCACTTTCAATAATAAGTATCACCGGAATTCCAAGAAAGGAGGGAATTTTTTTACCCAACGGATACCAAGTGGGTGCATTGGGTGTCCGGTTTAGCCAAATCGATGTTCTCTTTAAGGATAGTTGATTGCCTGTAAATGAAAAGGATCAGTCACACTATGAAAAGCAAGAAAGGCAGAGAAAACCATCCAGACTGACAAAATTGCCATGGAGTTTGCGCAATGGCAGTTTCAGAATAAGATTGTGGGCTGAATTGTGTCTCCCAAACACAATGTGATGTCCAGATTCCAGGGAGCGTAACTTTATTTGGAACAGCGTCTTTGCAGGGGTAATTTGTAAGGTTAACATGATATCCTTAGGGTGAATCCTGATCAAGTAGGAATGGAGTCCTTATAAGAAGAGGAGATGAGGGCACAGACACACATAGAGGGATGATCCTCTGAGGACACAGGGAGAAGACAGTGTCTGCAAGCCCCGGAGAGAGGCCTCAGGTGGAGCTAGCCCTGTCCACACCTTGACCTCTGGCCTTCAGCCTCCAGGACTGTGAGAGAATCAATGTCTGTTGTTTATAAGCCACCCAGACTATGGTGTTCTGTGATAGCAGCCTGATATGGAGTAAGACATCTCCTAAGAAGAGGAGGTGAGGACACAGACACACACAGAGAGATTAAGCTCTGAGGACACAGGGAGAAGATGGCATCTGCAAGCCCAGGAGAGAGGCCTCAGGAGGAACCAGCCCTGCCAGCATCTTCATTTGAGGCTTCTGTTCTCTGAAAGAGTGAGAGGGAAATGTCTTATTGAAAGCCCCCTGTGGGTGACAGTCTCTTATAAGCAGCCCAAGGAACAAATACAGCCATCACCCCACATTTTGCTTTGTGCATTTTCTCAGCTGACTCTCGGGCAGAGATCCAAGGAGACACTCACCAGCCCATCTTTGGCTGTGTTCTTTGTTAGCCCTGTGTTTGGAGAGGCCCTGCTTCTGGGAATTGCAGAGTGTGTGATAGAATATATTGTTTGCCAGGAAGAACCGTGGCAAGGAAAACCTAGCTGCCTCCTCAACGACTAGAAAACTACCATGGGCATTCCAAAGAGGCAGGACAATATATAAATATCATACAGGAGTTAAAACAATTCTTTTAGCACAGGACATCTCAAACTGTCCCATGGTCCCTCGTGGAGAAAAGATTTTATTTTGTGATCAGTGGTAAGTGGGCACCAGCTGCCTACCTGATCTATTCTTGTGTGATGAGAAAATACCAAACACCAGTTTGTTAATAAGCATCAGGTGCTCAGAGAGAATAAATGTGTGGGTCAGAGTCCCCTGGAGGTCCTCTGCCCAGAATGCCATCAGCCCCTGAAACTCTCAGCTCGGAAGGCTGCTGACCCCCTGGATAGACCCACTTTGCTGATGTATCTGGGTATCTGGTTCTTAGTGCCTTCAGTGCCGCTGGGGTGGGGGTTCTCCACGGCTGAGCTGGTCTCCATACCCAGCAAAAACCATCATTGTCAGGCCTCCGCTCGACTCACTCCCACCTCCCACACCTGAGAGGCATAAACAGGTAATATGCCCCATATATACACAAAGCTCCTGCCCCTGCCATACACACAGCACCTGCCAACATCTGTTGCAGAGAAGAAATGTTTCTTCCTTCCTCTTTAAGTTTTTATCGTTCCTGTACGATATTGGCCATGCACAAGAATGAGGGAAAGTCTGTCTGAGTGAGCTTCACAAAAACTGTGTCACCTGAGGTCAGGAGTTTGGGACCAGCCTGGCCAACATGATGAAACCCCATGTCTACTAAAAATACAACAACTAGCTGAGCCTGCTAGCAGGAACCTGTAATCCCAGCTGCTTGGAATGCTGAGGCAGGAGAATCGCTTGAACCCAGGAGGCCAAGGTTGCAGTGAGCTGAGATTGTGCCGCTGTGCTTCAGCCTGGTGACAGAGTGAGGCTCACTCTTAACAAGATTTAAAAAAAAAAAACAAAAAAAACGATTTACCTACATGGAGAATCTCTACACATCCTCTCCTTCCCTTCATAGCTTTTATCATAATGCATCTCACCTGTGACTTCATGGTTTAGGGATAAAACATCTTAGAAGCCCTCCAGTGTCATGGTGGAGAATTCAGATCTGTGTCCAGACCTTGGGATCTGAGAGAGAAGCCATGTTCCTTCTTGGAGCTTGTCACTAGGACTCAGGGCCACCTGCTGCCTCCTCTTAGCCCCTCCTGGGAAATCCTGTGCACCACAGTTTTTTGTTTTTGTTTTTGTTTTTTTTATTGTTATTGAGACTGACTCCCAGTCTCTTACCCAGGCTGGAGTGCAGTGGCGCAATCTCAGCTCACTGCAACCTCAGCCTCCTGGGTTCAAATGATTCTCCTGCCTGAGCCTACCAAGTAGCTGAGACTGCAGGTGCCCGCCACCATACCTGGGTAATTTTTGTATTTTTACTAGAGGCAGGGTTTCACCATGTTGGCCAGGCTGGTCACAAACTCCTGACCTCAGGTGATCCTCCTGCCTCAGCCTCCCAAAATGCTGGGATCACAGGTGTGAGCCACTCCACTCAGCACTTGAGGTTATTTCTATTTTCCTTTTATTCTTAATAATTTTTGAGATTTGGTATCGCTCTATTGCCCAGGCTGGAGTGTAGTAGTGCCATCTTGGCTCAATGCAGCCTCCACCTCCCCGGTTCAAATGAGTCTCCTGCCTCAGTCTCCCGAGTATGTGGGATTACAGGCACGTGCCAACCAGGAGTGGCAAGCTTCTGTATTTTTAATAGACAAGGGGTTTCACCATGTTGGCCAGGCTGGCCTTGCACTCCTGACCTCAGATGATCTGCACACCTCAGTCTCCCAAATTGCTGGGATTACAGGCATGAGCCACGGTTCCCGGCCCCTAAGGTTATTTTTATTTATATTATTATAATTATTTTCAGATGGAATCTCACTGTTTGCCCAGGCTGGAGTGCAATGGCACAACCTTGGCTCACTATAGCCTACTCCTCCCAGGTTCAAACGATGCTCCTGCCTCAGCCTCCCAAGTAGCTGGGATTACAGGCCTTTGTCACCACACCCGGCTATTTTTTGTCTTTTTACGGGAGACAGCTTTCACCCTGTTGGCCAGGCTGGCCTTGAACACCTGAACTCAAGTGATCCACCTGCCTCAGCCTCCTAAAGTGCCAGGATGACAGGCGTGCGCCATGGCACGTAGCCCTCCCCTCACCAGGGTTATTTTTTAAAAGCCTCAAGGCTGGATCCCAGGGAGTGCTTCTCCAAAGCACCAACATTCTGGACACCCATCTACGTAGGACAGCCTAGCAAAGGACCCACGTTACAGCGCTTTGATCCTGGGAAAGTTTGCACACCTCTCTGCCTTGAAGTAAAGTCCCTGGGTTATTGTTACAGATCCTGTGCCTTTCTTGCCATCAGACCTGTCTCTCATGGCCTGGCGCAGCTTCATCTTATATATGGACTATTCAGTTGAGAGATGGGACAGGATGCTCAAATTCACTCTCAGACCATCTATACCACCTGCTCCTTGCGAGGGCCTGCACGATTTTCAAACAGGTCACTGATTTCAAGTAACTCCACCAGGATACCTGGGAGTGTTGGAGGCTGGCAGGTTTGTGGTTGATTACCTCATTCGTGTTGCCTGGGAAGAAAGGCGTCTCATCTTGAAAGGAAACGGTCCAAATAACCCCTCTCAATTGCTGTGTTTCAACGAAAGCAAAGTTGATAGTCCCTGCTTTGCATACAAGAGAGAAAACGTGCTGGGTGCTAAGATATGGGGTGAAGAGGCATTCCTGTATGGCCAGAAAATTACCAGAACCAGGCACGGTGGCTCACGCCTGTAATCCCAGCACTTTGGGAGGCTGAGGCAGGCAGATCGTGGGGTCAGGAGTTCAAGGCCAACCTGGTAAAACCCCGTCTGTACCAAAAATTAGCTGGGCGTGGTGGTGCGTGCCTGTCCTGCCAGCTACTCAGGAGGCTGAGGCCAGAGATTCGTTCAAACCTGGGTGGCAGAGGTTGTAGTGAGCTGAGATCACACCACTGCACTCCAGACTGCACCACAGAGTGAGACTGCATTTCAAATAAAATAAAATTAGCCAGGCTTGATGCCTCAATGCCAGATGCTCAGGAGGCTGGGGCAGGAGAATTGCTTCAACCAGGGAGGTGAAGGTTGCAGTGAACCAAGATTGCACCATTGCACTCCAGCCTGAAAAACAAAAGAAATTAGGTGGGTATGGTGACTCCCACCAGTAATCCCACCTGCTTGGGAGGCTGAGGTAGGAGGATCACTTGAACCTGGGAGGTGGAGGTTGCAGTGAGCCGAGATTGCACCCTTGCACTCCAGCCTGGGCAAAAAGAAACATTAGGTGGGTATGGTGACTCCCACCAGTAATCCCACCTGCTTGGGAGGCTGAGGTAGGAGGATCACTTGAACCTGGGAGGTGGAGGTTGCAGTGAGCCGAGATTGCACCCTTGCACTCCAGCCTGGGCAAAAAGAAACAGACTCCATCTCAAAACAAACAAATCACAGAGGCTCCAAATACCACAGGTTCTGACACAGAACCGTGTTTCAGAAACAGAGGGATGGAAGTGTGAGACTCCCACCCATCTCTCCCAAACCTTATTCTCTGCCTGGCCTCACACACACATCGGAAACACCCACAGTGAGACATTTGGCTACCAGATTCGTGAGACAAATGTTTTTGTAAAGGCCAATCCCGCATTTTGAGACATATTTTGATGATGACCCAGAGTGTGTGTGTGTGCGTGCACGTGTGTGTATGTGTGATATCAAGTAAGGCTGCTTCTCGATTTGCTACTGTGTCCCAAATAAATCACCCTCTGCTTCTGTGTTTTTGGGTGCCTAAGTCTGTCTGTGAATCTTTGTACAATTTTGTGTGGGCTGCACGTAACCAGTCCAGACCGTCATGTGTCTGATACCGGGTCACTCTGAGCCTGATCTCCCAGCTGTCTGATCCCTGATCGCTGTGAACCAGATCTCCCAGCTGTCTCATTGCTGGTGGCTATGAGCCTGTTCTCCCACCTGTCTGATCCCAGGTCACTATGAGTCTGATCTCACAGCTTCTGATCCCTGGTCACTATGAGCCCGATCTCTGAGCTATCTGATCCCAGGTCACCATGAGCCTGAAATCTCACCTATCTGATCCCTGGTCACTATGAGCCTGATCTCTGAGCACTTTGGTCCCTGTGGGCTATAAGGCTGATCTCCCTGCTGTCTGATTCCTGGTGGCTGTGAGTCTGATCTCTGAGCTGTCTGATCCCTGGGGGCTATGAGCCTGATCTCTGAGATGTCTGATGCCTGGTGGGTATGAGCCTGATCTCTGAGCTGTCCGATCCCTGGCCACTATGAGCCAGATCTCTGAGCTATCTGATGCCTGGTGGCTATGAGCCTGATCTCTGAGCTGTCTGATCCCAGGTCACTATGAGCCTGATCTCTGAGCTGCCTGATCACTGGTGACCATGAGCCTGAAATCTCACCTTTCTGATCCCTGGTCACTAAAAGCCTGATCCCTGAGCCCTTTGGTCCCTTTGGGCTATGAGCCTGATCTCCCTGCTGTCTGATGCCTGGTGGCTATGAGCCTGATCTCTGAGCTGTCTGATCTCTGGGGGCTATGAGCCTGATCTCCTTGCTGTCTGATCCCTGGTCACTATGAACCTGAT
>NW_016108199.1:76750-80730 GCF_001604975.1 Cebus imitator | reverse complement strand
TTCATCTGTCTGACCCCTGGTCGCTATGAGTATGAACTCTCAGTTTTCCGATCCCCAGTCACTATGCTGGGTGCATGGCTAAACTTTGGGATAGGTGCTATGTTCTTCTGGCTTCCTCCAGTGGAATGTATATTTTTACGTTGTTTTGATTTGTTTTGTTTTTGAGGCCAAGTCTCACTCTGTCACCCAGACTGGAGGGAAATGGCCTGTTCCCAGCTGACTGCCATCTCTGCCTGCAAGCTTCAATCAATTCCCCTCAGCCTCCCAAGTAGCTGGGATTACAGGAGTGCACCCTCATGCTCAGCTTATTTTATTTTATTTATTTTATTTTTTATTATTATTTTTTTTAAGTAGAGATGGCGCTTCACCATTTTGAGCCGGCTGGTCTCAAACTTCTGACTTCAGGCGATCCACCCCCCTCGACCTCCCAAAGTGCTGAGATTGCACGCGTGATCCACCACACTCAGGTATGTTTCGTTTATTTATTTTTTATTGATTTATTTTATTTTCTCTGCACTTTGAGTAGAGACAGTGTTTCCCCATGTTGGCCAGGCTGGTCTCGAACTAGCAACCTTAGTTGATTCACCCTCCTTGGCCTCCCCAGGTGGCAGGATTACAGGTGAGAGCCACTGCTCCTGGGCTCAACTGACCTTGCATTGAAGTTGCGGCTCAGGGACTGTTTATTTCCTGGGTTCATGGGTGAGATTCGTGTCCTCGACATCTTTAAAGACAGAGACAGGCTTACTGGGAGTCCCTAGGATGGTGCAGTGGAATAGATGGGGTCACCCTAAAAAGATAACATTCATGTCCTGACTGCTGGTACTTTAGACTGAGGGATCATGTGGAAAAAGAACCTTTACAGGTGTCACCAAGGTAAAGATCTCACAATGATGTCATCCTGAGTTATCTCAGTGGGTCTTAAATCCAATGAGAGGTGTGCTTCTAGGAGCCAGAAGAGGACACACAGCCACAGAGAAGGAGGTCGCATGGAGACAGAGGCAGAGGCTGGAGTGATGCGGCCACAAGTCCAGGACACCTGGAGCCCCCCGGAAGCTGTGGGAGGCATTAAGCATCCTCCCCTAGAGGATCCATAAGGAACCAAACACAATTGCAATGGATTGAATGGTGATCCCCGAAAGATAGGTTTTTATCCTCACCCCTAGACTTGTGAATCGAATCTTAGATGTAATGAAGTTGAGGATCTTGAGATGAGATCACCCTGGATTAGGTGAGGTCTACCTGCAATGAAAGGTGTCCTCCTAAGAGACACAAGAGGAGACACAGACAGAGGAGAAGGCCATGTGGAGAGGGAGGCAGAGACTGGAGTGAAGTGGTCACAAGCCCAGAGATGCTGGGGCCCCTGGGAACCACAGAGGCAGGAAGGACCCCCCGCTAGAGCCTCCAGAGGGAACTTGATACAACTGGAGTGCACTCAACTGTGGTCCCCAGAAAGTTATATTCAAATCCACATGCCCAAAACCTGCGAACAGGACCTTGTTTGGAAATAAACAGCTTTGCACATGTAATTAGTTAAGGATCTTCAGAGGAGATCATCCTGGAGTAGGGTGGTTCCTAAATGCAAGGACAGGCGTTTTTCTAAGAGACAGGGGACCAGATACAGAGACAGAGAAGGCCACGTGGATATGGAGGCAGAGACTGGAGTGATGTGGCCACAGGCCCAGGGATGCTAGAGCCACCAGCAGCTGGAGAGGCAGGAAGGACCCACCCCTAAAGCCTCCAAACACACAACAGCCCCGAGTCACCTGAATTTCAGACTTCTACTCTTAAGAACTTGAGAGCATAAACCCGTATTTTGCTCAGCCACTCAGATTCTGGCTTATTATGGTTATGATTGATTATGATTATGATTATTAGGGCAGTAACAGGAAGGCCATAGCAGTGAGAAACCCAATAGAAATGGCATGCTGTCATGATTAGGGAAACTCCAAAGAAAACTTGCAGTGGTGTTTGGGAAAGGCAGGTGGCCAGGGCTAATTAGTCTTTGGCTGCAAAAAGAAACACTTTCCACTGGAAATCTTTTTCCAGCCTGGAGTTTAATTACCAACAGGTAACACGGCCAGGGGATTTAAAGATGGAATGCGTAGCGAGCCAGGAGAAAGAATTTCCTGCCTCCATCACCTCTGTGTACCCAATTCACGGAGGTTAGGAACGCATCTGTACGCCCTGATTCAACTTGGAGAGTGAGTGGTTTGGAGCTTACCAGACTTTCTCCTGGAAACTTACGGGAAGGTGGCTTTACATTTTTTCTTTCTTTTTTTAAAAAATTATACCTTATGTTCTGGGGTACCTGAGCAGATCTTGCAGGATTGCTGCGTACGTACACACATGCCATGGTGGTGGTTTGCTGCATCCATCATCGTGTCATCCACATTAGGTATTCCTCCTAATGATATCCCTCCCTGATCCTGCCACCCCCGTTATCCCTCCCCTAGCACCCCATCCCTCGACAGGCCCTGGTGTGCGATGTTCCCCTGCCTGTGTTTGTGTGTTTCTAGGTCCTTGAGGAATCGCCACATGGTCTTCCACAATGGTTGAACTGATTTACACTCCCACCAACAGGGTAAAAGCATTCCTTTTGCTCCACATCCTCTCCAGGATGTGCTGTCTCCTAATTTTTTAATGACTGCCATTCTAGCTGGCATGAGGTGGACTCACAGTGTGGTTTTGATTTGCATTTCTCTAATGACCAGGGATGAAGAGCCTTTCTTCATATATTTGTTGGCCACATACCTTTCTGCTTTGAAAAGTGTCTGTTCAAAACCCTTGCCCACTTTTTGATGGGGTTGTTTTTCTCTGCCTGCAGAATTATTGCCAGCAGATGGGTTGGAGTCCTGGTCATTCATAACCATGTCAATAATGGCCCCAAAGATGTCCACATACTAACCCCCATGTGGTAGACAGAATGATGGCTTCAAGGAGGTCCCGGGTAACAGGGTCAGAACACAGGAAATTATATGACTTTGTAATATTATAACCTCTTGGGTAACCTGAGGTGTTGTAGACACAGGCTTGCTTCCACCCACACTTGGAATAAACAGCTTGCATCCCTCTTCTTCGTGTGGCCCCCAAGCCGGCTTCTCAGCCCAAGCCCTCAGTGATGGATCTTTTCTGATGGCACAAATTGTTTGGTGCCTGAAAGAATTTCCTCTCCTGCTAGAGCCTGTGGCTCACCAGGGCACCCACCCACATGGGCTCAGAGATGGGACATTGCAGGAGATGAGGCCATTTGGAATGTTTGCTAAGAAAATGTCCCCCTTATATAGTGTGGTTGGCTTAGTAGACTTGAACTTCACTTTTTATTTACTTATTTTCATACGCAGAGTGATGTATGTGGTTTCACATTCAGATGTCTGGCTGTTGTTGCAATTCGGAGTTGGGGCTCGGCTGCTGTTGTGCTGACTGTTGTTGTAATTCGGAGAGGCAGGGCGGCTGGTGTGACTGACGCTCTAACCCAAAACACATTTTATTTATACTGGGGCTCAGAGCCTGGAGCGTGTTGATTCTGCCAGGGTATGCAAAATAACAAAATGAAATGAAGTTCAGAACTGCAATCACAGCCTGGGATGCTGAAGCTCATTTTGGCATCCAAATTAGTAAGAGTCCAGGTTAATCCAAAAATCAGAGACTGAGGCATTTTGACAGCTGAGGGGTGCGGGGAGCGGCCCTGGGTTTCATTTCTGTGCCATCACTGGAGACTTCGTAGAGAAATCTCAATTTGGCAAAGGCCAGAAGAGAAAGTGTGGAAACCATTTGATATTCAACCTGTCTGGCAAGGGTGCCTGGAGGGTTATGCAATGCTCCCAAATCTCAGTGGGGTTTCCTGGGTAAAGGAGCAGTTTGGGAGACTTCCGCTGCTTTGTTTGTTTTGAGGTGGAGTTTCACTGGGTTGGCCAGGCTGGAGTGCAGTGGCGCGAACTCGGCTCACTGCCACCTCCACTTCCGGGGTTCTAGCCATTATC
>NW_016108199.1:66347-76249 GCF_001604975.1 Cebus imitator | reverse complement strand
CCAGACTGGAGTACAGTGGCCTGATCTCGGCTCACTGCCACCTGCCCCTGTGCCTGCAAACCTATGCCATGATCATTGACCATTTTAAGTAAAATACAAGTTGGTAAAAACACATGTAAAACATCTTTGTTCCTGAGCTGGAGTTGCCTGAAATGCTGGCTTCTTTTTACATATGCCTCACGCTGTGGGAACAAAACTACAAAACCAGGTCCCATTTTAGAATTCACTCGTGAAAACACAAGGGAGTAAAGTTCAAACAGAGTTGCATTTTTTAAAGGTTTTGAACAAATTCAATGGTTATTACTTTTGGAGACAGAGTTTTGCTCTTGTTGCCCAGGCTGGAATTCAGTGGCACAATCTCAGCTCTTGGCAACCTCTGTCTCCCAGGCTCAAGCGACTCTCCTGCCTCAGCTTCCTGAGTAGCTGGAATTACAGGCACCCACCACCATGCCTGCCTAATTTGTGTATTTATTAGTACAGATAGATTTTACCATGGTGGCCAACCTGCACTCAAACTCCTGACTGCACGTGGTCCACTGGCCTCGACCTTCTGCAGTACTGGGCTTACAGGCATGAGCCACCATGCCTGGCAAAGCTTTTCTAACTGGATAGCTTGAGAGCCTCTCTTCCTCTTGTTTTTATAAAGCGTTGACCTCAGGGTCACTTTCTGAAAGAGTCTGCCAGTTCCTGTACTATTGTTTTGGATTTTGGCAAAATACATATAATGTCACATGCACCAATTTAACTGTTTCCCATCTTGAAAATAGTTTCCTGGGCCGTGTGAAGTGGCTCATCCCTGTATTCCCAGCACTTTGGGAGGCCGAGGTGGGTGGGTCACTTAAGGTCGGGAATTCCAGACCAGCCAGGCCAACATGGTGAAACCCCTCTCTACTAAAAAAAAATTAGTAGGGTCTGGTGGCAGTTGCCTGTAGCCTCAGCTACTTGTGAGTCAGGCAGGACAATCCCTTGAACGGGGGGTCGGAGGTTGCAGTGAGATGAGATTGTGCCACTGCATTCCACCCTGGGCAACATAGCGAGATTCCATCTCAAAAGAAAAAAAAATAATAGAAAACAAAACAGTTTCCCATGCCCCGAGTCTGAAGTGGGGGAAAGAACCTCCTGCTTGAAAAAAAAATTATTATTAAAGTTCTAGGGTGCATGTGTGGAACGTGCAAGTTTATTACATAGGTATACATGTGCCTTGGGGGTTTGCTGCATTCTTCACCCCATCATCTACAGTGGGGATTTCTCTTAAAGCTATACCTCCCGTAGCCCTCCACCTGCTGCTATCCCTCCCCTAGTGCCTAACCCCCTGCTATCCATCCCCTAGCTCCTAACATCCTGCTATTCCTCCCCTCACCCCCACCCACTGCCGTCTGTCCCCTAGGCCTTCACCCCTGCTATCCTTCCCCTAGCCCCCCCCCTCTGCTATCCCTCCCTTAGCCCCCAAACCCCATGCTGTCCTTCCCCTAGCCCTCCACCCCCTGCTATCCCTATGGAATTACCTAAACCCACTGCTTTTCCTCCCTTAGCCCCAAACCCCTGCTGTCCATCCCCTAGCCCCTCACCACTGCTATTTCTCCTCTAGCTACCCAAACCTCTGCTAACCCTCCCCTAGGCCCCACCTACCTCTATTCCTCCCCTAGCCCTCCACCCCTGCTTACCCTCCCCTAGACCTTATGCCCTGCTATTTCTCCCCTATCCCTTCCACCCTCTGATATCCTTTCACTAGCCCCAAACAGGCTGTTGTCCCACCCCTATCCCCCAGGCCCCTGATATCCCTCTCCTATCTCCTAACTTCCTGCTATCCCTCCCTTAGCCACAAACTCCCTGCTATTCCTCCCTTAGGCTCCCACCCCCTGCTATCCCTCCCCTACCCCAAACCCTCTGCTATCCCTCCCCTAGCCCCAACCCACTGCTATCCCTCCCCTAGGCCCCACCTCTCCTATCCTTCCCCTAACTCCCACCCCCTGACATTCCTCCCCTAGCCCCATACCACATGCTAATCCTCCCCAATACACACCCCTGCTTTCCCTCCCTTAGCCCCCACACCCACCCAACAGGACCCAGTGTGTGATGCTCCCCTCCCTGTGTCATGGGTCCTCATTGTTCAACACCCACTTGTGAGTGAGAATATGCGGTGTTTTTCTGTTCTTGTGTCAGTTTGAACACTATCCAAAAGTGGGTGAAGGATAGGAACAGACACTTCTGAAAAAAAAGAAAAAACAATCATAGGGGAAAAAAGCCTCCTGCTTGTAGACACAGCAAAAGCTTCACTCCTAGACCTGATTAGAAATAACAGTGATGTGTGTACACTCTGACGCAGTCTTTGCAGGTGTATTACTGAGCCTAATAACCATGTCAGTATGCTCCCACACCTGTGATAACTTCAGCCTGCCAGGCACAAATCGCCATGCTCATCAAAAGCGTTCTCCCAAGGCAAACAGAGAAATCAATTTTTCAGAAATCCCTTCTGATTGCAAAATGAAAGGCCCTTTGAGAAAGATAACAGGTGTTCTGGGGAGAAAAGAGGGTCTTTGGTGACAAAGGCGTATGTGGATGACAGACACTGGACTGGAGATTTCCAGTAAATGGAGACAGCTTTCTGGAAAGGGCTGGTAAGAGGGACATTTTCTGTACAGAGGAAAGGGACTCACAGGCTTCAGAGTTTGGAAGCATAAAAGTTAAAGAAGGTAGAGAAAAAAAACTAGGTGGGAGGCCGGGCACCGTGGCTCAGGCCTGTTATCCTAGCACTTTGGGAGGCTGAGGACGGAGGATCACCTGAGGCCAGCAGTTTGAGATCAGCCTGGCCAACATGGTGTAAACCCTATGTCTACTAAAAATACAAAATTAGCCATGCATGGTATCATGTGCCTACAATCCCAGCTACTCGGGAGACTGAGGCAGGAGAATCACTTGAGCCTGGGAGGCCAAGTTTGTGGTGAGCTGAGATGTTGCCACTGTACTCCAGTCTGGAGTAACAAGAGCAAAACCCTTCTCCAAAAAAGAAACAAATGATGTCATGTGCTGGGAGTATTGTCTCACACCTCGAGAGACACAGAGTGAGAATGTCACAGCAGATGAATTAAATAAGAATGAATCAATACATAGATCTACAGTTTCTCCTCAAAAATGAATAAAATTAATGAAATAAAACAAGAATGAATCAGCACCCACATCTGTCATGTCTTATAAAAAAATTAAGTTAATTAATTAAAGTAGGAATGAATACCTAGATCTACAGTTTCTTCTGAGAAAATTAATAATATTGCTTAAATAAAACAAGAAAGAATAGCACATAGATCCATCATGTCTTCTCAAAAACTTAAATAAAATTAATCCATTAAATCAAGTGAGAATGAATTTCTAAGTAGAGCCATGGTTTCTTCTCAAAAAATAAATAAATTTAATTTAAAATAAGAATGAATCAGGATTTATTTCTATAGTTTCTTCTCAAAAAATAAAACTAATCAATTTACTAAAGGAATGAATCATTACGTAGGTGCATAATTTCTTCTCAAAAAAGTAAATAAAATTAATTAAAGAATAAATCCATACACAGTTCCATCATTTCTTCTCAAAATAATAAAATAAAACTTATTAAGTAAAACAAGAATTAATCAGCACCTGCATCCGTAGTTTCTTCTAAAAAAATAAAATTAATTAAATAAAATCAATCCTCTGCAACCAAGCCCGCTTACAAGCGTTTCGCTTCCTGAAAGGTTTGTTTGCCAGCGCTATGGCAGGAAAAAATAACAAGACAGAAGAAAAGCCTGACATCCCTTCTGCCTCTCTTATATCTTTTTCTTCATCCTTTTCCTTTCTTATCTGTTGTTCTCTTCCATCTCCATGGACACTGTCCCCTTCCTGTTCAGTCTTTTCTTCTTGCACATTTCCTTCATTGTGCATTTTCCCATCTTGCTCAGTTGTTTCTCCCGTGCACTTCTGTCCTCTTCTCCCATCCATAGCCTTTTCTGCTAATCCTCTTCAGGAAATATTTTCCTCCACATTTACTGAAGAGTCCATTCTTTCTCATTCTTTTTCATCCTTGCATGCTGCTCCAGCCACACTTTTTACATAACAACCTCTCCTGTTGCCTGGATCTCAACCTGGACGCAAGCCTGGACAACAACCTCTTAGGCATTCAGAACTCAAAGTTTCCCTGGCTAAGTGTCAACTAGCTGTGATCTGGAAAGAAAGCTTCCAGGCTTTCTGGCTCTTCAAGACAGCAGTTATTTCGCATGAAACCTCAGGCAAGTTTAGTCTGGCCGTATGTTTGAGTTAGTGTACTTTGTACTAGGACTCTTGTTGAAGACTAAAACTGGAGTTTGTAAACTCAGAGGTTATGTTTTCAGGCTTTTGCAATAGCAAAATTTAGATTATTGTATGAATCAGCAGAGATGTCTAAATATTTAGAGAATATCTTATTTTGGCCAAACAGAGCTTATGAGCTGTGTTTTATAAACACGACTCTATTCTGAAAACAGTACTTTAAGGATAGACTTACTTCTTAGAGTTGGTTTATTACTACACTTGAGGTATATACATATATACATACACACGCAGTTGGAAAACAGTGAATAGTATAATGTGTTGGATACTAATAACTTGGTTATAGATAAGTAATATATACTTTTATATATACATACACACACATACACACACATACAAGAATACATACATATATATAAACAAATATATACATATATGTATACACACATATTAATTATTATGTGAAGAGAATGTATGCAGATAACATCTGTACTATTTCTAAAATTACAGTGTAATAAAGTATATTTCCAAGTATTTTCTCAGAATTGAAGATACTTAAATTTCTGATCATTTTCCTAAAAACCTAAAATTATATTTCAGAAACAGGAAAGAAGCAACACTAATCTCACTCTATCCCACATGTGGATCCCTTCTGCAGAGTGTGGATTATGTCCTGGTCTTTTCTCCAAGTGTCCCAGTTACAAGGAGGCAGAAATCGGTGAATTTTCTTGGACAGTTTCCATGTAGCTGTCTTTCTCCCATCTCTGTACTGGCTCCACAGAATGAACAGTGGATCCTTATGACAGCTAAATGTGCCAATTTTATGTAACACTGAGTAATTCATTTCAAGATTAAGATACTATTATACAGCAAGTAAAATATTGAGATTGTTAATGACTATACTTCTCTCTCTGTCTCTCTCTCTTTCTCTCTCTGTGCGTGTGTGTGTGTGTGTGTGTGTGTGTGTGTGTGTCAGAGGGAGAGAGAGTCTTACTCTATTAACCAGGAGGGAGTGCAATGGCATGACTCACAGTAGCCTCAGACTCCCTAGCTTAAGGGGTTCTCCCACCTGAGTCCCATGAGTACCTCAGAACACAGACACTCACCACTGCCTCTGTGTATGTATTTTTTTTTTGCAAGGATGGTGTCTCACCATGTGGTCCACATGGTCTCAAATGATCCTTGAAAATCATCTCTAAATTCTCTGTGTACTTTAGTGCTTACTTGGACTTCATCTGACTCACAGGATCGCCAGGGATATTTTCACATTGATGTGGGAATAATAAGACTCTTTCTTGATTTTGTTTCCTCAGAAACAACTCAGAAGCCCTGGCCCTGGCCCTGGTCCAAGTGGGGCTTTTCGATCTCCAGGATCCTGCCCAAGCTCCAACTGTCAGCATTGAGCATGCCATACTCTACCTACATCCCATGGGACCTCTACAATCTGGCTTGATCTTCATGAAGCAGCCTGTATATTTTCAACACTGGCTGCTTCCTTCATGCCTGGAGGAAAGTCAGAAACCAGAGAAAAACATATAGCTATATGACTGTTGGCTACCCAGCTGGTCCTTATGAGGGGTAAGTAATGAAGAAGATACTTGGATGGAGGAGAAGAATGTTTGGAAAGATAATAGTATGCTTTCATGAATAATACAAGATTTCTCTTTCCCTTCCAGTCACCATACTTCTCCCTCTAATTTAGGCTAAAGTTGAAAACAAACCACACTAACACCTCTTCTCTGTTTTCCATTGGGAAGTCCTAAAATTCTGCAAAAAAGGCACCAGAACATCCTACACATCAGCACTTGTGCCCAATTTTGGCCCAAGCTGAACAAATTCACTTTCTGTGTGGAGGCCAAAAAGCTGTGTCGGAGCCTGTTTCTAAAGTGACCAATTCATGGGATGTGAATATCAGGGAGAAAGAGGAAAAACTGAAACACCAAGAGTTACTTCTGGCCCTCCTCCAAAATACTTATTGATATCTTGTTTGTTTTTTCATGCAGGGTGACCTGGGGGGATCTTTGGTATGCCACCTACAGCAAAAGGATGCTTGGGTGCAAGTGGGAATCCTGAGTCACTTTGATGAGCACTGCACAAAGCCCTATGTCTTCAGCCAAATCCACTCTTTCTTTTTCTGTCTCCAGGGAGTGACACGGCTTAGCCATGCACCTTGGTACCAGCAAGTGCCCATGACTATCTCTGGTTCCATGTCTCTTTCACTCTCTACCTCCGCAAATGCGTCGGCTTTCACCTCCACTCCTGCTTCTGTTCAGCCACAGTTCATCTCTCTGCCACAGCCTTAGAGCAGGCTCAAAAACTTGGTAGGGGAAGTAGAAAAAGAAGAGAATGTAAATAGAAAAGAACAGAGAAAAGGAGAGGGGAATGGAAAGCTCTTCCTGAGAAATGAAAGACTTTTTTATCTACCAAATCATAGGAATTATTTTCCTCATCACTTACAAAGGCATTTCCCACTCGGTATATGTTTCCATTTCCATAGTATCCCGACATGAGATAGATTACTGTATGATAAAGACCATATAACATTATTATTATAGTCATCTTAATTGCTTACTCTGATATTAAATAAGTAGAATGAATTTGTCAAGTTCTCATGGCAAAACATGAATGGGACCGTTAATGTCATGACTAAAACGCCAAAAGCAATGGCAACAGAAGCCAACATAGACAAGTGGGATGTAATTAAACTTAACCGTTTCTGCACAGCAAAAGAGACAATAATTAGGGGTAACCCGCAACCAGCAGAATGGGAAACACTTTTTGCAATCTACCCATCTGACATGGGCTAACCACCAGAATGTACAAAGAACTACAGCAGATTTGCAAGAAAAGAACAAACCCATTCAAGAGTGGACAAAGGTATGAACAGACACCTTTTCAAAACAAGACCTTTATGAGGCCAACAAATATATGAAAAAATATTCATCGGCAGTGGTCATCAGAGACATGCAAATCAAAATCACATTGAGATACCACCTTGCACAAGCTAGAATGAGGTTCAGTAAAGCAATCAGGAGACCACCGATACTGCAGAGGATGTGCAGAAATAGGAACACTTTTACACTGTTTGTCTGAGTGTAAATTAGTTCCACCATTGTGGAAGACAGCATGGCGATTCCTCAAGGATCTAGAAATATAAATTCCATTTGATCCAACAATCCCAATACTGGGTATATACCCAAAGGATCATGAATTTTTCCATTATAAAGACACGTGCACATGTATGTTCATTGCGGCCCTGTTTGCAATAGTGACGACCTGGAACAAACCCAAGTGCCCATCAATGATAGACAGGACAGGAAAAAGGTGGCACATATACACCATGGAATACTATGCAGCCATAACGTACAGTGACTTTGTGTCCTTTGTAGGGACATGGATGAATCTGGAAACCATCATCCTCAGTAAACTGACATAAGAACAGAAAATCAAACACTGCATGTTCTCAATCATAGGCAGGTGTTGCACAGTGAAAATACATGGGCACAGGGAGGGGAGCATCACACGCTGGGGTCTGTTGGTGGGTGGAGAGCGAGGGGGGCGCTGAGGTTGAGGAGGGATAACACTGGGAGAAATACCTGAGGTAGACAACGGTGGAATGGAGACAGCAAACAACCATGGCGTTGCATGTGCACCTATGCAACGATCCTGCAAGATCTGCACATGTACCCCAGAACTTAAAGTACAATTTAAATACATGAATAGGACTAACATTAAGACACACTCTCCTAACACAAAGTCATTTCTTTCTTACCACACAATACCTTACATTCATAACAGAATTATTTTAAATTTAGTATACATTAAGTTAAAGACAGTATGATGTTTACAACAGAATGGTAGTTGGTAAATAACGTGTTTTTGGTGCCAGTAGGCTAGCCTGTATTACACTGGGATTATCATTTTCCTCCTTCCCTGAGCTGTTACAAAACCTGTCACAATATTAGCAATATCTGTTTCATATTCCCGTGCTTCCCTTATTTCCTTGGAAACTGAGAGATCTCTTCTGGTGTCATGCATTAAATTTTCTCTTAATCACAAAAGGAGGTATTTTATAGTTATCTCCTATTGCCATAGCTACAGTGTATAATACATTTAAAAAACAAAGGAGGCCGTAATTCTTTGCTGACATCCTCAAAGTCTAATTCAGATACAACTACCCTGACTTTCATGCTTCTAATTTCATCTGTATTTCCTAACTTCTTCTGTAGACAGGTTATCTTCACTGCCTCTATATTATTATTAACCAGCATTGTGTCAACTTGGGCTTCTGAAGAACTCCAAACTATATCTGTCTGTCTATGTATGTATGTATGTATGTATGTATCTATCTATCTATCTACCTACCTACCTATCTTTCTATCTATCTATATGTCTATTTAGGTTTTGTTTTTAGCTCTTTCCTGAAACTCAAACTTGAATTTTCTATTTTAACCATTGTTTTGATATGTCACTAAGATTATAAAGTTATTAAGATAAGCTCCCTACAATTTAGTGACAGGTGCCCTATCTCGAAAATGTTTACTACTTATATAATTTCTTCAAATCAAATTATTTTTTTGTTGTCTATCTACTTCAACAACTTCTAAGTATCTAAGATTGTATCTTTATAAAGGTTGCAATGTGGGAGAATGCTGTAATGACTTACAACATTTTACCTAAAAAAATTAAAGCTAGGACACAAAGAAAGTAAGATCTTGAAGACATATTAAGAGGAACACTTTTTTTTTCAAGAAAAATGTGTAAACACAAAACATGTAGAAGTTTGTGTTTGCTAGTCATGTTTCACAATGCTGACCTGGGTAGCAGAAATATTGGGGATGTAAAACTTTAAAAAATTGATCTATGGATAGCAGTTCCACTCAAATTAATGGTGCTTATTTTTCCCCTCAGTTTTGGCAAATCACATTACTCTGTGATATACCATGCCTTGGCAGGCTGTGATCATCAGCAGCGGCAGTCAGATCTGCAGTGGTTCCATAATTAGGAGCTCCTGGGCTCTCCCAGCTGCCCACTCTGTCAGGAACACATAAGTCTGTGACTGCCTCTTCCCAAACCCTAAAATTCATTATACTGTAATTACACTGCTGAAGCTTTCTCTGTGCAAATTAATTTCCATAATGCCTGGCCATTTCACATATGCAGATGACAATTTTGTTTTAGGCTAAAAAGAAATGGCCTTTCTGTGTTTGGCTAAGTAGTACTTCCGTTCAGTTAATTCTTCTGCATTCCCATTGTGTGTAGACTCTTTATTCACAGACTTCTGATTTCTCTGAAGATTAAGTAGGGGCCTCAGGTATCATGATTAAGGAAATATGCTGGAAGACCTGATGTAGTGTTTAAGTTTCCAGTTTGCTAGTCAAAGTAGTTTAATTTGCCTACACACACAGGAATCCTGAAGACACTGCTGTGATACTGGACCTGAGGCGCCCTGTGGCACCACTGAGAGTTGGTAAGGTGTCTACCAAACCACTGCATGAGAGATTCCAGTTGATGAGTGGTGCAGCAAGAAATGGCCTGGCATTACTACTCTTTCAAGTGATCCAGACTCACAGTCAGCTCTCAGCACCCTTGGGCTATCTGAAGATCCAGAATAGTCCACAACCCTGGCT
>NW_016108199.1:56183-65652 GCF_001604975.1 Cebus imitator | reverse complement strand
GCTTGAGCCCAGGAGGTCGAACCTGCAGTGAGCCAAAATTGTGCCGTGTGCTCCAGCCTGGGTAACAAAGCAAGAACTTGTCTCAGAAAAAAGAAAGGAAGAAAAATGTAAATAAAGGCCATGCGCAGTGGCTCATGCCTGCAATCCCAGCACTTTGGGAGGCTTTGGGAGTCCGAGGCAGGTGGGTCATCTGCTTTCAGACCAGTCTGACCAACATAGAGAAATCCCATCTCTACAAAAAATACAGAATTAGCCAGGAGTGGTGATGTGTGCCAGTAATTCCCGCTACTCAGGAGGCTGAGGAAGGAGAAAATGCTTGACCTGGGAGGCAGAGTTTGCAGTCAGCTGAGATTGCCACTGCACCCCAGCCTGGGTGAAAGAGCGAAACTCCATTAAAAAAAAAAAAGTGACTGGAAAGAGAATGAAATAGAAGATAAATGTGTGATGTAAAATGTTGATGGTATAAAATAAAGGGAATTTTTTTGGTATATGTTATAGATACAAGATTAAGTGATGATGAGACATTAAGGATAAGACAAATCATGGTCTCATCTGGATGCTTAGTGTTTAAACATAACACATGTTCTTTAGGATAGTTACTACCACAATACGTGGTGTTTAAATGTACCATATGTTCTTTAGGATAGTTATAGTCCACTTAGCTTTCTAGGAGAGACCAATGAGAATCTAGAAATGTTATAGATGCCAGTGATGGAAGCTTCAAGCTGTATCCAGCTTCACCCTCGCATAGGCAATTTCACTGTTTGCCTCATTACTCGGGCCAAAGTCTCTGACGCAAATGTGGTATCCAGTTCATGTTTCTTTTTCTCTTTTTACATGATAGAAAGTATGTCGTTATATAGAGAAAACTTTGTCCAATTATTAATGATATATGGCCTATGCCTAACTGAGGAATATACGTGAATCGTGGATCAGTAGGAGTAAATACTAAAACTCTTTAATTACAGAACAAATTCTCTGAAAAAAATTCGTTCCTAATCTCTGAGTATTCTTACATGGGGTATTAATCTCTAGGCATACTGCAGAGCTAGTATGCTGCTCTTCAAACCAATGAGCTGTTGTATATAATTCTCTTAGTTTAACAATAGTACCTTTACACTTCAGAGTTTAAAAGGAGTCCAGTGTTTTTTATTTCCCTAGTGAAATATAACGTTTCTATTTTTTAAATTGTTTTAATTATTGTTTTTTCAGAATGAGTCTAGCTCTATCTCCCAGTCTGGACTGCAGTGGTGCCATCTCTGCTCCCTGCAAACTCCGCCTCCCAGATGCAAGTGATTGTCCTGCCTCGGCCTTCCCAGTAGCTGGTACTACAGGCACATGCCACTGCACTCAGCTAATTTTTGTATTTTTAGTAGAGATGGGTTTCACCGTGTTAGGCAGATGGGCTCCAGCTCCTGACCTAGTGATCGACCCTCCTCGGCCTGCCAAAGTGCTGGGAGTATAGGCGTGACCCACCATGCCCAGCTGAAATATAACTTTTTAGGATTTGATCTTCAGTGCTTTCTTTCCCAGCAAGGTTTTTTTGTTTTGGTTTGGTTTGGTTTTTGTTTTGTTTTGGTTTTTTTAAGGTATTTGATCCGGATGAGTTTCCTAGGCACTTATCTGACGTCTCCCTTTCTTCTGAATACATACATCTTCATTATCCACTTATTAAATCTGAGTTTAAGACTTTGTGATAGGCATTTAAGTCCAAATTCTATGTTTGAATTTACAGGAGTCAGTGAGTCCAGAAGTGGTGTCAAGTGCAGGCCAATATCTGGCTATGGCAGTTGGAGGCAAATAGGCTTCACCAGTCTCAAAGCCCTAGCTACTATAGTGAGTCCACACTTCTTCTGGATCTTATCTATGTCAGCAAAAGAAGGCCACCCAGTGCAGCAGGCTTTGGGTAGAAATTGCTCAGTCGTCTAGTCTCCTTCAACAGCCAAACTCATTGCCACTTTCTTCAGTAGTAATCACTGCAGCCAGAGACTTTGGTAGCCTAGCGACCATAACTAGTCATGCTACAGTCTGATAAAACCACAGAGCAACAAAAGCAAAAATGCTGACTTAAGCCTCCTAGAATCTCTCTAAACCTACATTCAATAAATCCGGTTTTTCTTCATAACAACTGCTGTATTATTACTTCATAAACTAAAGCATCGCCTTGGATTGTTTCCATTTCATTCTTGAAAATGATTCACAGTGTGTCTTTAACATGAACATGAATACAGGATTTCATTTATCAGCAAATAACCTTTTCAAAACGATATGACTTAACAATGCAAAGTGCAAAATTGTATTTCTGAACTTCACTGGTCTTTCAGATTATATTTTCATAACTACTCACTCACACAATTTTTCATATCTGTATGTTCTCCTCAAGTGGGGGAAAATAGTATCAGAGTTCCTGAAGAATTTATGAAGGAAAGGATGACAGTGCTACTCAAGGTTTAACGTAACCACAGCACTGTATTCAGTGAATGAAAACATTGCTTTTCAAATCCTACTAAAGTAGTGAGTGAATAGATAAAATATATTATTACAATAACTCTACCATATGTGAACGTTAAGAAAATGGAACAAGAGTTAAAATACATAAACAAACAGAAGAGGCTGGGCCTGGTGGCCCATGCCTTTAATCCCAGCATTTTGGGAGGCTCAGGCAGGTAGATCACTTGAGGTCACGTGTTCGAGACCAGCCTGCCAAACATAGTGAAACTCCATCTTGACTAAAATTACAAGAATTAGCTGGGCATGGTGGCATGCATCCGTAATCCCAGCTCCTCAGAGGGCTGAGGCAGGGGAATTGCTTGAAGCTGGGAGGGGGATGCTGCAGTGAGCTGAGATCACACCACTCCAGCCTGAGCAACAGAGTGAGACTCCATCTGAAAAAATAAAAATAAGATTAAAAATTCTGTTCCAGAAAAAGTGCTCACAGGCAAACTCACATATCCAGCAAAGTTCCAGGTGGCTTTCCTCCCATGCGCCTGCCCCGCCCCACTTCCCCCAAGCTTCCTCCCGCTGCGGCCAGTGCTCAAGCAGCCAGCGCTGGTCCCTCTCCGTCTCCTCTGGATCTGCAACATTCAGTACCACCTGCCTGGCCTGCCTAAGGAAGTGAGATGTTTCATGTGTTGGCTGTGGGTCCATGGCCTGCCACAGTCATGATGGCAGTTAGGTCATTGGACTTCCATGCCCACAATTCCAAAGGGCTGGCTTCCCCCCTGGCCAGCGCATGAACCCAAAGCCAGTGGGTGAAAACTCTGACAGCTTTTCACACTTGGCTTGCCCGAGGAGGGTGGAGCTGCACGACACCCGGATGCGGCCACGCCTCTCGGCACGCCGCCCCACCCCGGAAGACACCCACCCACCGTCGCACTGATTGGCTGTGGAGAGAGGCTGTTTCGGCTACTTCCGTAGGGCTGCTGGGGGATCTTTCCCGCGCAGTTGGGTTCCGGGCCTCTCATCCGAGAGCGCAGCTAGAGGCGTTCCAAAGCCAGATGCGAGCACCCTGAGGGCCCGGTGACCCAGAGGCTGTTTGTCCTACTGAGAAGCACCTGTAATTTCGGTTTCTCTGGTCAGGTTGGTCTCTCGGCAAGAATACAAATGCAGCGAGGTGTTTGGATGCTGTCAACGAAAGGGGCTATGGTTTTCACCGTGGGGGTGTTGAATTCTGGGAGGAGACGGTAGAGAGGGGGTTGTCCTTACTGCTCGTGAGAAACTCAGGCTTGTTAAACTCATTGATGTTTCTTGAGGATTCTTCCTGTTACAGTTGGACATGTCCGATGTGGGGGCAACTTGTGGGTGATGGACCTGGGGCGCCATTGTTTTCTGTGCACTTTTTATTGAAGCGGTTTTTCTCTGTGAACGTGGTCCTGACTCACATACACAGGCAGTGTGCTCATACACTGTGAGCAGAAAAACGAAAAAACCTTGTACTTTTAGTTAGCACATTTCACATTTCTGATTTTCTTCACAGGACTTAGCAAAGTTTGACATAAATTGCATAACTTTCGGGTATGTAGAAGTCTGGAACCATGAATAATCAGTTTAAATTTGCCTATTTTAAATCTGTAATTGTCTCCCTCCTTCTATGACAGTATTTGAAAGATGTTTCATGTACCTCTGGTACTGTAAATAATTTAAATGAAAGAAGTGTTGGTAATGGAGATAAATGGCAGTAGATAGCCAAAAACCGAAGCAAATAGATGTGCTTAAGGTTTTGTATTAACCTGGCAAACTGACGTACTCCTGTAATCCCAACATTTTCGAAAGTGAAGGTGTAAGATTGACGTGATGTCATGAGATGGAGACTAGCCCGAGTAACATAATGGGGGTCCTTTAATCTGTTGCCATTCTGGCACCAGGGACGGGTTTAGAGGAAGGCAGCTTTTCCACAGACAAGGTGTTGGTAAGGGGAAGAAGGCGGAGAGTGGACATGCTGCCCAGCAGAGAGGCGGCAGGTTACCAACGGGCACGGTTTAGGGCGGGGCTTCTGCTTCGAACAGCATGATGGGGCAGTTTGGGTGGCAGCGGGACTAAGTGGAGCGCAGTGTGGGGCAGCAGGGTGACAGGGAGGATGGTGTCCTGCAGCCATGACACCTCACGTCATTTTCAGACGTTACATTCTCATAAGGAGATTGCCACTGAGATTTCTCGCATACGTAGGCCAGGGTACTGCTCCTAGCCTCTGCCGATCCCACCGGAGGCGGGGGTCAGAGACTTAGAGTGGTTCACCCCTTGTTTTGCAGCCGGGTCCTTGAAAGGCCAAAGATATTTATGGCTGAATGACAGAGTTTGTGGGTACCCGATCTCGTTAGTGTATATTTCAAATCACTACAAGATTGTACAATATTTAAAAGGTTCTCCCCTAAAAAAGCATGTAGTTTAAGTAGCTCGATTTAATCTTTGTCAAAATATCAGGTTTTGCTTGGCAGTTCACCCTTGAAAACCCATCACCTTGGTAGCCTCATGCTGCCACATCACTTGAGCCCAGGAGTTTCAACGTGGGTTAGCACTGTACAACCTGGGTCTATTTAAAGACACACACACACCCATAAACACACACACCCCTGCAGACACACACACACACGCACACACACGCATACAGACGAGCTCTGGTAGCAGGCCACTGTAGTCCCAGCTACTTAGGAATCTGAAACGTGACAGGATCACTTGAGAATGGGTGGAGGAGGCTACAGGGCGCAGTGCACATTGGCAGTAGGAAACTTACCTCTTAAAAAAATTGTACTTCATAAGTACATAATTTTCAAAGAAACTGATTTAAATTGGGGAATCCTGCATATTTCCACCTTGTAAAATTAGAATAGCTTCTCTTACCTAGCTTTCCTAAAGAATTTTTCTCAGGTATGTAGTGAAATGCGCCACTAATCTATGAAGCCATTCCCCTTTTGCCCTTTATGTTACAGATTTTTCACATAGGACGTAAGGTACATTAAAAGAGGTCAGCCCCTTTAAGGGAATTTCACATCAGTTTACAACACAGGATGTAATAAAATTTAATCTTTTCACTTTTTTATTGTTATCTAAATATAGATGTATTTTTTTTTTTTTACTATTTACATTAATATTATGGAAGCAGATCGCCCTGGCAAGCTTTTCATTGGTGGGCTCACTAGAGAAGCCAATGAAAAGACGCTAAAAGCAGTATTTGGGAGACATGGTCCCAGGTCAGAAGGCAACCCTTAAAACCAACATATACGTATTTTCACCAAAGTTAACATATACTTACCATATGTAATTGATTACATAATTTTTTTTTTTGTTTTTAAACTCCTGTTTTGAAGTTTATATTTGGTATTCAGAATATTCTCATGGCAGCAGGTGATGGGACTGTGTTAAAGTTCACCTGCATAGTACTGCCAATGGGATAGTTTTGTAACCGAGTGAGTTAGAAGGGGAGCGCTACTGTCTGAGTTCCAAATTCGGAGTCCTTTATTTGCCAGAGACTGAGAGTCAGCTCCCCCTCCAAACCTTTCAGTCCTGACGAAGGAGCTTGATTTCCCTTTAAACCTTGATTTAGGTAGGGGAAGGGCAGCCTAGCTGAAGTGGAATTTTACAGAAACAGAACAAGTAAGTTAGATAAGGCACCTGTAACCAGGGGGCAGGAGGTTTCCAGTATGGTTGGTTGCTAAGGGTATTTGCATACAAGCATCTAGGGAGGTAGCAGGGGGAACTTTCCATACACTCAATCGTTAAGGAGGGTATTGACAGTAGCAGGTAGACTTGCCAAGCAGGAGGTGGTTACAATGGTTACAGGTACTGGGAACAGTGTGAACTACTCTTAAGGATTCAAAGCTTTGAATGCAGTGTGACCCAGGAATGCATCTTGAGGCCGCTGAGGTAGGGAAGGAGAAGCTAAATGGAGCATGTCAGGCTCAGGGCTTAGATGGAGTCAGTTAGGCTAGCACAAACTAGGTTATTACAAAGAAGCAAAAGTAAATTTGTTTAGTGTTAGGGAATGAAATGGAATAAAATAGGCTGTCTATAGGGGTGACATAGAGTTAAAAATCATAGTAAGGATGTGAAGTGCAATTTGCTTGTTTCTTGATGTCACATTCAGATAGCTAGTACTATCGTAAGTCCATTATATAAATGAAAAGGTTTTCATATATTTTAGTTCTGTTGTTGAAAGATCAAAGCAGGAAGTGCAGAGGCTTTGTGTTCATTATTTTTGAGAACTTTGCAGATGCTCAGCATGCTGCCAGAGATTGGAATGGAAAGGTAAGATTCCCTTATTAGTGCTATTGTAACTCTGTTCTTCAATTAACAGCATATCTATGTCTTTTTAGTACTAGTACACTTTGAAAATAGTATAGTGGAAATGATTTACCTATGCTTTTCCTTGGACATATAAATGCAAGTGTAGTTGGAAGGATATTGGAATGAACATTATGTAAATTACCTTATGGTAAGCCAATTTCTATGTTTTTATTTCAATATGAGTGTAAATAGGTTTTCAAAGCTTTTGAACAGCTTTAAAACTTAGAAGGACCTCTGATGAAAATGAGAAAAAGAAGTCCTTTTTATTAAATGACCATTAATGAATTACATCCAATTCATAGTAAAACATCTGTAGCACAGAGAAACTGTGGATAGACATCTAGGCAGACTTACAAAAAATAAATCTTCTTTAGATAGATATCTAGACAGACTCACAAGAAGGAATGACCCTCTCCCATTTTCTGTAAATACATTCTTGAGAAAGTTCATTTAAACAAGACTGTCACATTTAAGGAAGTTTTAAATACTTGAAAATAGAAAATAATAGGAGAACATTGAAGTTAAATAATAGAACAAGTAACTGACATTTTTGCCCCATTCTTGCACCCTTCTTCTAAGAACTTTTTTTTTCTCCTGTAACCAGGGTGACATGCATACCTATTTACTAGGTACAACGCATACCTCCTTTTTAATTTTCCTTGTATGTTCTAGGACTTGCTTTGATCCAAACAATGGCATCTTGTCCTGTGGAGTCTGAATTTCTAGAGACTCTGTATTTGTTACAGCTTTAAACTTTTATGCAATTCTCTTTTTTCTACTGACCTCCTTTATGTTGCAGTCAAGGTCATTCTATTGGAGATGCCCTGGAGCTTTTCTATTTAATAACATTATCTCAATCTGTTTTTAGTTCCTGCTATACTTGATGCCATCCCCAATATGTTTTTCTGGACCACTTGAGTATTATTCTTCCATGTACATGTTGGACAAATGGCAATTTATCCTTTAAAAACAACTTAGATTTTCTATTTTTTTCTCAGTGTCTATTATAGGAATTTTGGGCTCACCATACCATGTATTAATCACTAGATCATTAAATTGTCTTTATTGCATATTTAAATTTTTTGAGTTGATTTTGTTTCTTTTCTGTTTAGCTCACTTCCTGGTACATAGCAGTCAGTGCTTTTTTATTCACCCTAATCCTGTCATATTTTAAGTTGTTGTACACGCTGATAGTTGATTTGTTTCATGGTTTCATGCTAGGTATGGAGATAGTTTTGAGTTATGTATCAAAATGTTTGGCCATTTTCCCCCGTTTTTGTGCTCAAGAAGGGTTAATTTGTATAGATGTCTTTTGAAAATTGCCTTGTCTCACATATTATATGATGTAAAAATGAAAATAAATATTATATGCACATAAGTGTTAAAAAGGGAAATAAAGAAGGTACTTAGAGTTTTCAGGTGGAGCTTACAGTTTAAGAAATTGTGGCTGACTTTGGAACCCTAGGAAGGAGGCAACCATGCACAAAACTGGGGAAACTGTTCTAGGCCAAGCAATAACACAAGACATCTCAAGTTAGGAAGAACTCCTTATATGGCTGCAACAGGTCTTGGACGGGATTTAAGATCCTTTCCCAAATAACAAAACCACGTAATGTTTAAATAGAGCTCTTAGCAGAACTGTTTTCAAACATTACTTTGGCCTACAGAAAAGATTAAACTGAAAAAAGTTATTGTGAATTTAATTAGGAATGTAAACCATTTCTGAGAAATAACATGAAGTACTATATTAAGAGTCGTTTGTTAGGGATGTCTCTGGGCAAGATAAGAAAAGAGTAATGCAGAAAACATGAATAACACCAAAGAGGGGTCAAATTTATTGAAACAGGACTACAGTAGATACAGAAGTGTACATCATATTTGGACATTTTATGTGATTAACAGCAGCAGGATCAAGAAAGAATTCATAATGAATAATGTGACTAACCACTTTGAATAACTAACCTTATGTTTTCAAATGACACATTCTTTCATGTAGCCTGGAGACACCGAAACCTTTAAATATGTGATGTGAATGCAAAGATGAAACAGATTCTATATTGTAAAGAACAGATGGGCTACATTCTCCCATACAATTTGTGATGGTTTAACTTTTTTAGGTGTTATTTTTAATAGCAGAGGCCTTTTCAAGGAGTTTGAATAATGGAATTGGTATTCATTTCTTAACAGAATGCATGGTCTCAGTGATTGTTGCAGGTTTGGCAACGTTCACAACATGGGCATTTCAGGAAAAAGAAAGTTTGTTTAGGAGAAACCATCTGAAAGTACATACAGTTGATATAAAAATGTCTGTAAAATGTGATTAGTTCAAATGTGGCAGTGTTGCTGATGGTATGCTTAATACTTTTAGTTTTTGGATGGAAAAGTGATAAAAGTAGAACAAGCCAAGAAACTGCTGTTTCAAAGTGCTGGCAGGCAGAGAACACCGTGTTCTTCAAGAAAGAGTAGAACCACAGGAAAACATAGATTTGCAAGAGGAAGGAGTGGACTGACAAGAGGCTGGCATCCCTCACGTGGAGTACACTTGGGTAACGTTTTAAAATATAAAGTTGGAAGCATAGGGCTGAAAGACAAAAAGCTTGAAAATACAAAAATTTCTCAAATTCATTTATATCCTTTATGAACAGAAAATTAACTCACTTGTAATAAGTGACATGATTTGTAAGTACTA
>NW_016108199.1:46474-55388 GCF_001604975.1 Cebus imitator | reverse complement strand
CATGTTTCTTAAAGATTTTTAAAACTGAGCATAGGCTAAGAGGAAATGTAATATTTTCTAAAGGAACTTTCTAAATGTATTATGTTAAGAAATTTGCAGATAATGTATTTTCCTGAGGTGTCACTGTATCATTTTATAAATAACTGAGTTTCTTTGAGTGTAATTTGGTTTATGCTAATTATATGATTTGAAAAAGCTTTCATAATACCAGAATAATATGAACAGTAATTTATCGTTTATCTCCTAACTTCTTTTTCTTTAGTTTGATTATATTTTGATATATAGCCAATAGGCTTCTACTCTCAGTTCATTCTCCACTTCTCCAACATTTCTTTCTCACAGCACTATACAGTGTTTTCTTGAGTGTTTATTTGATAGATGTTTAAATGGATTTTGATATTTTGAATGGCACTGATTTGATATAGAAATTCTACATTCCTTATCATAGACAAATGTGAATTTTTAAGAATATAATGTGTAGGAAAGATTTAGAAATATCTACCCCTTAGCCATTTAAGAAATGGTGATGTTACTTAACAAAGGATTTTGTTTGAAATGCAGATGATGGTGAATACACTCGTGATCTCAAGATAAGTTCTTACAGGGGACCTTTTCCAGTTAAAAGATGTCCATCTTTGAGAAGTGGAGGTCCTTATCCAGAAAAGTCTGCTCCTTTTACACTGGCTAGAAGCAATACTGGGACGGGAGGTAAAGGTACATGCTACCCGATGGAATTCTGCCATTTCTGTGTGACTAAAAATGAGCCATTTGAACTAAAGGCTCAACTTAAAGTTTGAGAAACAAAATAGATGGAACACATACATTGGCATATTTACTGTTTGAAAACTTTTATAATACTTTCCATCTCACTAGATAAGTTCCAGATTTATGGTGAAGAAACACTTGAGCTTCAAATTTCAAATAACAGAAGGGAATACTGTGAGGGAAACATTCCTTTTAATGCTGTGTTTGCTAGAGAATAGCTTTTAAATTTTCTTGAAGTTCCTGGTAGTATTTTTTGATGGTCAGCTTCTTAATCTAAACAATTCTTCCATTTCGTAGGTCCCTTTGTATTGGACCCCTGGTGTTCCCATGTAAAAATTGTATGTTCATTTTCACTGTTGGGTTGAAGTACTGCATTCACCAGGCCAGAGTGCACTGGCGAGTTGTTGGCTCATGACTGCCTCAAATTCTGGGGCTGAAGCACTTATTCTCTTAAAGCTGCCTGTTTTTGCTGCTAGTGGCTTGCACCACCACACCTAAATTTTAAAAAATATTTTGGTAGAGACAGGATCTCACTGCATTGTCATAGTTGACATTAAATCCCTGACCTGAGCTCAAGCAGTCGACTTGCCTCAGTCTTCCACACTGTCTCACAGCGTGAGCTATTGTGCCTGGCCATCCAGATCCTGAGACCCTGGCAATGCTTATGTGAGAGGCATTCTGACCGGTTTTTAGGATAGTAAGAGCATCCTCAAAGATGGATGTTGGCCAAGAGCATGTCCAACATTTTCAGTTATGTGGCTATCAGAGAAGTACAGAGTTGTGCAACATAGGAAGGGCTGAAAATTAATTGTTAAGATGCTACAGGAATGTTTAAACATTAACACAAGATACTTAGTGTAGGAGTTGAATGTATTTGAGGGGAGAATTCAGAACGAAGTAGCATGAAGCAAGCAGAAGGGTTGAATAGAAGTAATAATTCTGAGAAGGAGAAGTGTAAGGTTTCAGAGTGAACAGAAGAAAGCCAGACAATAAAGTAACAGCTCTCAGCAAAGAATTTTAAGTAGAACATATTAAAATTCTTATTTAGCCCCCCATGATTATATGGAGAAAATGGAAACATTGCATTTTCTATTTTACATTTTCTAGTAGAGTATCAGTGAGGTTAGGTATCTACTGACTTCAAAATGTACACGTCAGCACATTTTCATCAAAAGTTTAGCCAGTGAACACATCATAGGTAGAAGACTGACCTCTAAGAAGCTGCACATGAAGAGAATATTAAAAGAGATTGTTTTCTATTTTGAAAGAGGCATAATGGTGTAATTAGCACTTTAATATACTGCTTATTGCCAGGAGAAGAATTCTTGGCCATCATTAGAAAACCTGCACTAGTACATTTGAATTTTTCAACATTTAAGATAGAGCCAACCACTTAGAGACCAAGGAGAACATTTAGGTGATTAGAGACCAAGGAGAGCTTTTAGGTGAAAATATAGCATGCAGCCATTTGAGGGCTGCAGTATTTGTGTGAGTGAGATGCACTGAACAACATGGGTAAATTTACATTCTTGAGCTGAGAAAGCACCAACGTGTAAACTTTACAATCAGTGAAGTCTTTGATGGTTTTACGTGTTTTGCCTGTGTCATTAATAGTGGTAGGCAATTTGTATGAGAAGGAAAATAATAACTAATATTTATTAACCATTAAAAGGGAACTTTTACCCAAGTGTTAGTGTATGGCTTAAGTTTGTAAGAACTGGCCTTGTAGGAATCAAGAGATAATTCAGAGCCATAAGAAGTATTCAAGGTGTCATAAATTACTGGTGTCTTAGGGAAAGAAGGATTGAATCACTGAAGAAATATCTTGTAACAGTTGTCTTAGAGAACAAATAATACTGTTTCAGGTTTTCGGCTGTTTACATACTGTTTCATCATGTTAAATTTACAGGTCCCACATCACGTGGAAGAGAGAATTACAGAGGGCCTTCATGCGGAACTTCAGTATATCTGGAAGTGTGAATATATGTCACGAAAACATGATGTTTATGCAAGTAAGAATAGGTAACGGAAAAATGCAAAACTATATTATTGTTGTTTTAATGATGATATTCACATAGGAAAATGGATCATTTTAAGGTAAACAATTCAGTGGCGTTTATTACATGCTGTGTTTTGCAGCAACCCCCATCTAGTTCCAAAACCTTTTCATTGCTCCAGACTACAAGCCCCTTACCAGTTAAGCAGTCCCTTTCATTTTGTGTTTTCCCCAAACTGCTAATAACCACCAGTCTGTTTTGCTTGTGAGCTGACCTGTTCTGCATACCTCATGTTAATGGGCTTAATCAAACACTACTCGACTTTTATATCCGTTTTCTTTCTGCCTGATGTCCTGAAGTTTCATTCACATCATAGCACTTTGCTTTTTACACAAGCTGTTAACCCATTCTTTTGTTTGGGTGTTTCCTCCACACTATTTATATGCACACGTTTGTTTGAGTACAATTACTCAATTCTGTGTATGTATGGGTGAAAATTCTTGGTCTTAATGTTAAGTTTGTTTTTTTCTTGAGGCCCCACCCCATTTCTTCATAGTAGCTGAATCATTTTCCAATCCAACATACATTGTATCAGGGTTCCAGTTTATCTGCATCCTCTCAGGGTCTTGATATTTGTAGCATTTTAATATGTATAGCCATTTTAGTATGGCTGAAGTATGGTATCTCACTTGGGTTTGAAATGCATTCTCTGAATAACTTAATTATCAGTATCTGTTCCACTTGTCTTTTGGGTATTTTCATATTGTATTTGGAGAAGTGCCTAGGGCTTTACATATACTGGCCTTTATTTTATTAAAGCTGTAAATAAGTTATGTTTTCGATACGAGAAGTTGATTACTTAAATTTTGTTTCTTCAACTTATGCAATCAGAAATAATCCAAGTTTCCAAGACACCATGGAATATGCTTCAATGCATAAGACACTAAGCATACTGTGATCATGCTTGTTCTAGAGAGGATAAACATTCCACTAGAGGATATAGGTATGATAACATTTTTCAGTTTTGTCCAATAGATTTCATAAATTGTTCATTCTAACTCTGTCAAACCTTTTTTGTTTTTGTTTTTTTGTTTTTTTAATTTAGTGATCATGATGGCTACAGAGGGCATGGTGTTACAGATCATTCTGAACATCATAGTAGAAGGTCCAACAGAGCTTCATGTCGGACTTATAGTAAGACTCCAAGTTTGGTTTTTAAACTACAGAATTATGTTGAATAGACCAGATTTTTTAAAAGGGAAAGTATAAAGGAAAAATGTAACATGTTTAAATACTGAGAGTTTTGAACAGTAGAAAGTTTAGGGAATTGTACGAAGCTTAAAACCTCCAGTAATTATCAGAAAATGTGATTGGAGTTTAATTCAGAATAGAATTCCTTAAGCTTGAAAGTACTACTCTTATGCCTCTTTCAAATAAAGCCTTTAGTTCATTGCAGAAATAAACACTGTCCTGTCAATGAAGACAGGTGAATGCAAATATTTCCAAATAGTACTTACCTCATTCACGCTTCAATGATGCCAGTAAAAATGTTTAAATGTATTTCAACATAAGTTCTATGATTTTTTTAACCCTGCAGGGACCTCTCATGGTTCAGCACCTGCACAGAGGCCTTGGAAGACTTATGGTGGAAGCACTTGCCCTGATGATAACAATACACGAGATAGATATTGCAGAAGTCAGGAGAGATACTCCAGAAGCCATGATGATTTCTGTTCCAGTGATAGTGAGCATTGTGGCAGAAAAGAACCAGTGTGTTCACCCTCCGTGGAGAGAGTGAACCGTGCTTCTCGTGAAGCACATGGTAGCTCAAGATACCGGACGTTTACAGGAGATGATGGGGGAAGGCGATGTGAAAAAGGAGACTGAAGGTGATACTAAAAATCTTCATTATTGCATACCAAACCTTGCTCTTGAATGGAAAATCAGTATGTGGTTTCTGCATTTTGACCTGAGTACCACTATAAGAAATAGGTTGTTTTTGGGGGGAGAGGAAGATACTCACTTCCTCCATGAATATTTTTGAGGTATTAAGATAAAAACTTATTTTTTGAAAGTAATTTTACAACTGATAGTGCTAATTGAATTGAAAACTTCTTTTTTGATATAATGTCTGTTTAAAAATTTTCAGAATAAAATTTTACATGTAATATCAAATGCCTGATTTCATTGCTACACATGCTTAAAAGGAAATTATGTAGGAGAGCCAGCTGTGGTGTTGGCAATTTTCTTCATTTGTTTGCACCTAAGTTGATACAAAAATAGGCATCTCTTACATCTCCATTAGAATCTGTACACGTTTCCTACCTGGGCTGTGTTTCTTTAGTTTATGCCTGTATTCACACCACTTTGGGAGGCCTATGCAGGTTGAGCTAAGCAAGTCAGGAGATTGAAACCATCCTCGCTTACAGAGTGAAAGCCAGTCTCTAATAAAAATACAGAAAATTAGCCAGGTGTGGTGGAACATGGCTGTAGTCGCATCTACTCTGTAGGCTGAGTCAGGAGAACTGCTTGAACCCAGGAGGCAGACATTGCATTGAGCTAGATTGCACTACTGCACTCCAGCCTGGGTGACAGAGTGAGAATGTGTCTCAAAAAAAAAAAAAAAGTAGCAATTTTGATCAGGCGAGGTGGCTCACTGCTGTAATCCCAACACACTGGAGAGTTCACAAGGTTAATTTTCAGAAATCTTCAGAAAGACTGCTGAACTAAACTCAAACTAAAAGATTTGTTGATAAATGTATATTAAAGGATAAAGGAAATCATTAGATGTGTTTGTTGCTAAACTTGATGGTACCCAGAACATTCTTCTTATAGCATTCTTTGATTAAAGGGGACAATGGTTATGAGAAAATATTTTCCACCTTAATCAAAAGTGAACCAGCTAAATTGCCTAACTACAATGCTTAATGACATTAATTTTTCCTAAATAGTGGAAAATAAATTTCTTCCATGAACTAATATTAATTCTTTCTTGAAATACTTGACAATGGTTGTAAGTGGGTGTTTAGCAATATGTTCTCACAAATTATTTTTATCTTATTTATTTCTGTATGTATTTATTTTGTGATGGAGACTAGCCTTGTCATCTAAGCTAGGGTGCAGTGGCTTGAGCTTAGTACGTTGCAACCTCCACCTTTTGGGTTCAAGCTATTTTTCTTCCCCAGCATCTTTAGTAAGTGGGATTTCAGGCGTCTACCTGCACAGCTGGCTAATATTTTGTAATTTTTGTGCAGATAGCATTTCACCCACTTGGCCAAGCTGTTCTTCAAGTCAGGATCCACCCTCTTCTGCCTCCCAAAGTGCTATTAATACAGGCATAAGTCACCATGCACAGCATATCAGATTTCCACTATGCTCAGCCTATCACACTTAATTTAATATGGATAGGAATGCTTAAAAGTCATCCCTTTGGGACAGTTAAGTGTATAATACATCAGCATAAAGATTCAGAGTGGAGATTGCGTAAAGGTTTAAAAAATTATCTAGTAATAAAAAAAATGGGTGGTGGAGAAATCCAATGATGGTATCAGATAAAAAGATTTGGATTGAAGTAAGTAAACCAACTAATTTACTTGATCATACAACTTAAGTAATGGAATATATAAAGATTAAAGATCTAATTAATTGCTTAATATATAAAGTTATAAATAACGATTAAAATACTTAAGAATGCTTACCTGAGTGTTCTTTAGCTTTCCATTAAAACAGAACTTTTATAATCCATAGTGCTTAGAAGTAACAAATTAATCTGCAGAAGGAAGTATTTTCATGAAAAAATTTTGACAAGATTTGTTTTTCAGGGTTAAAATGTGCAAATAAGTTTTGAAAAGAAATGTTACTACCTTTGGCTTTCAGGCGGGTTATTCATGTTAGGATGTTGCATTTTCATTCACATATAAAGTAGAATTCTGAAGATTAAATAAAAAGATAAAACTCCCTAGTCTTGTGTGTCTTCACAGTGGCAATTCGAGATATAGTGTCTGTCCAGGTGTGATAACTCAGGTCTTTAATCCCAGCATTTTGCGAGGCTGAGACAGGCATTGTGCTTCACCTGAGGCACTTGAGACAAAGATTGGGCAACATGGAGTAATCGAGTCTCTATGAAATAGCCAAAAATGGCTGCATTTAATTGTGCATCAGTGTACTTCCTGTGTTTGGGATGCTGAGGCTGGAGGATAGCTTAGGGATATGAGAGCCAGTCTGCAGTGAGCTTGCTAGCTCCCTCCACTGCATGTTGTTTTTGGAGTCAAAGTGAGACATGGTTTGTTTTTTTTTTAAAGTGTCTATGATACTCTGACCCTGCGAGTATTTTTCCTAAATTATCTCCATGTGAAATTTGATCATGAGAATTTAATAGAATGGGAAACAGAAAAAAAGCTGTGAGATACGATCTCAGCTCACTGCATCCTCTGCCTCCAGGGCTCAAGGGATTCTCCTGCCTCAGCCTGTGAAGTAGCTTGAATTACAAGGACCCACAACTACGGCTGGCTAATTTTTGTATTTTTAGTAGAGACATGTTTTCACCATGTTGGTCAGCCTGGTCTCAAACTCCTGACATCAGGTGATCCACTCCCCCAGCCTCCCCAAGGGCTGGGATTACAAGAGTGAGCCAACGCACCCAGCCTCTAATGTTTGTATTTTTAGTAGAGTCAGGGTTTCTCCATGGGGTCCAGGCTGGCCTGGAATTCCTGATCTCAAGTAATCCACCTGCCCCGGCCTCCCAACCTACTGGGACTACAGGCATCAATCACCTCGCCTGGCTACATTTCCGAGTTTTCTTTCAGATGCACCATGTAAAGAAGTCATCATGTGCTCTGATACCTTCACGTGGAAGGCAGCAGTAAGTGTAAATTATGCGAACAGGATTTTCTGCACTTCAACATATCTGGAAGTTAAAAGGAAGAGATAATGGACCTTTCAAAGCTGGCACTCCAAGAATGTGTAACACCTCTCCAGTGTGGTTTGTTTCTCATAGTGGAGTTTGCTTTGAGAAGGAAAGCCTGCTGATATTACAAAATAATATGATGTTCTAGCCAGATGCATTGCCTAGTGCCTGAAATTCCAGCACTTTTGGCGGCCAAGATTGATCTCTTGAAGGCAGGAGTTCAAGACAAGCCTAAGCAATATAGCAAGACCCACCATTCTTAAAAAAAAAAAAAAATAGACCTAGTCTCTAGTCCTAGTACCTGCGGGACTACACACTTGTAGTCCCAGCTACTTATGAGGCTGTGGCAAGAAAATTGCTTGAGCCCAGGAGTCTGAGACTGCAATGTGGTTTCAGATCACACTAGTGCACTTCTGCCTCGGTGAGAGTGAGAACCTGTGTCCAAAAATAAATAATTAAATACAATTACATGGGAAAAAAAAAACCGCTGAACAGGTGTTAGATGTTCTTAGGGACTGAACTTGAATCAACTTCAGTTACCCCACAGCTGGACAGCAATGGGCATGTATCCTAACCATAATATGCATTTGACATTTTACAAAGAGGGTTTGATTTTCCGATGCATGATATTTTTACCACAATAAAAGTCATAATTTGGTGGAAAATATTCTACATGTGTTTTCTGTGGCACTCGTGAGACATGGAATAGTGCTGTTATTTAAAAAACAAAAAGAGCGGCCAGGCACAGTGGTTCAGGCCTGTCATCCTAGCACTTTGGAGTGCCAAGTCACGTGGATCATGAGGTCAGGAGTTCCAGACCATCCTGGCCAGCATGGTGAAACCCCATCTCCACTAAAAATACAAAAAGTTAGCCAGGCATGGTGGCGGGCACCTGTAGCCCCAGCTACTCTAGAGGCCATGGCAGGAAAATAGTTTGATAAATCTTGTCAAAATTTTCTCATGAAAATACTTCCTTCTGCAGATTAGTTTGTTACTTCTAAACACTATGGATTATAAAAGTTCTGTTTCAATGGAAACCTAAAGACAACTCAGAGAAACATTCTTACATATTTTAGTAGTTATTTATAGCTTTATATATTAAGCCATTAATTAGATTTTTAATTTTTATATATTCCATTACTTTAGAGTGTATGATCAAGTAAATTAATTGGTTTACTTACTTGGGTCCAAATCTTTTTATCTGACAGTATCATTGGATTTCTCAACCACTCATTTTTTTTTTTTT
>NW_016108199.1:40392-45629 GCF_001604975.1 Cebus imitator | reverse complement strand
AGATGTAGGTGATGGGGAGGAAGGCAGCAAATCACACTGCCACATGTGTTACTATGCAACAATTTTGCATGTTCTTCACATGTACCCCAAATCCTAAAATGCAATAAAATCAATGGGAAAAAAAAAAAAACAACCTTTAAGCAATCTGCACTCTGAATCTTTATGCTGATGTATTATACACTTAACTGGCCCAAAGGGATGACTTTTAAAGCATTCTTATCCATATTAAATTAAGTGTGATAGGCTGAGCATAGTGGAAATCTGATATGCTGTGCATGGTGGCTTATGCCTGTATTAATAGCACTTTGGAAGGCAGAAGAGGATGGATCCTGATTTGAAGACCAGCTTGGCCAAGTGGGTGAAATGCTGTCTGTACAAAAACTACAAAGTATTAGCCAACTGTGTTGGCAGACACCTGAAATCCCACTTACTAAAGATGCTGAGGAAGAAAAATAGATTGAACACAAAAGGTGGAGGTTGCAATGAACTAAGTTCAAGCCACTGCACCCAAGCATAGATGACAAAGCTAGTCTCCATCACAAAATAAATACATACAGAAATAAATAAAATAAAAATAACTTCACAAAACCCCAGCCCTTCCAGATCATACCTCTTTGTGAAAACATTGCTAAACACTTACTTACAACCATTGTCAAATATTTCAAGGAAAAAGTTAATGTTATTTCCTGAGAGAAATGTATTTTCCACTATTTAGGAACAATTAATATCATTGAGCTATGTAATTTGGCAACTTAGCTGGTTCACTTTTGATTAAGGTTGAAAATATTTTTTCATAACCATTGTCCCTTTCAGTCACAGAATGCTACAAGAAAGTTCTGGGTACCTTCAACTTTAGCAACAAACACATTTAATCATTCCCTTTGCCCTGTAATATACCTTTAAGGACAAATCTTTTAGTTTGATTTTAGTTCAGTAGTCAACCTGAAAATTGACTTTGTGATCTGTCCAATGTGTTGGGATAACAGGAGTGAGCCACCTCGCCTGGTCAAAACTGCTACTTTTATTTTTTTTTTTTTTTCGAGACACATTCTCACTCTGTCACCCAGGCTGGAGTGCAGTAGTGCAATCCTAGCTCATTGTAACGTCCGCCTCCTGGGTTCAAGCAGTTCTCCTGACTCAGCCTCCAGAGTAGCTGGGACTACAGCAGTTTGGCACTATACCTGGCTAATTTCCTGTATTTTTATTAGAGGCTGGCTTTAACCCTGTAAGCAAGGTTGGTTTCAATCTCCTGATCTGCTTAGGTCAACCTGCTTAGGCCTCCCAAAGTGGTGGGAATAGAGGCATAAACTAAAGAAACACAGCCCAGGTAGGAAACGTGTACAGATTCCAATAGAGACATAAGAGATGCCTATGTTTGTATCAACTTAGGTGCAAACAGATGAAGAAAACTGTCAACACCACAGTTTACTCTCCTACATAATTTCCTTTTAAGCATGTGTAGCAATGAAATCAGGCATTTGAAATTACATGTGAAATTTTATTCTGAAAAATTTTTAAACAGGTATTACAACATAACAGAATAGTTTTCAATTAGCACTAACAGTTGTAAAATTACTTTCAAAAAATAAATTTTTATCTTAATACCTCAAAAATATTCATGGAGGAAGTGAGTATCTCCCTGCTACTAGAGGTGGTGTGTGTGTGTGTGTGTGTCTGTGTGTGTGTGTGTGTGTGTTGTTTAAATATATCCAGGTTGCCCAACTTTGAAACCAGCATGGGGCTACCAAAGCGATGGGTTTTCAAGGGTGAACTGCCAGGCAAATCCTGATATTTTGATAAATGATTAAATTGAGCTACTTAAAGTACATGCTTTATTGGGGGACAACCTTTTAAATATTGTACAATTTTTAGTGATTTGAAACATACACTAATGAAATCGGGTATCCACAAACTCTGGTTTTCAGCCATAAATATCTTTGGCCTTTCAGGGACCCAGCTGCAAAACAAGGGGAGAACCACTCTAAGTCTCTGAGCCCCGCATCCGGTGGGATCAGTGGAGGCTAGGAGCAGCACTCTGGGCTACGTATGTGAGAAATCCCGGTGGCAATCTCCTTATGAGAATGTAACATCTGAGAATGACGCGACGTGCCACTTGCTGCATGACACTATCCTCCCTGAGACCCTGCTGCCCCACACTGCGCTCCACTCAGCCCTGCTGCCACCAGTTTAATACAAAACCTTAAACACATCTATTTCTTTCCATTTTTGGCTATCTACCACCATTTATCTCCATTACCAACACTTCTTCCACTTAAACTATTTACGGTACCAGAGATACATGAAACATCTTTCAAATACTGTCATAGGAAGAGGGGGACAATTAAGGGTTTAAAATAGGCAAATTTAAACTGATTATTCATGGTTCCAGACTTCTACATACCCGAAAGTTATGCAATTTATGTCAAACTTTGCTAAGTCCTGTGAAGAAAATGAGAAATTTGAAATGTGCTAACTAAAAGTACAAGGTTTTTTTGTTTTTCTGCTCACAGTGTATGAGCACACTGCCTGTGTATGTGAGTGAGGACCACATTCACAGAGAAAAACTGTTTCAGTAAAAAGTGCACAGGAAAACAATGGCGCCCTAGGTCCATCTCCCACAAATTGCCCCCACATCGGACATGTCCAACAGTAACAGGAAGAATCCTCAAGAAACATCAATGAGTTTAACAAACCTCAGTTTCTCACGAGCACTAAGGACGACCCTCTCTCTGCCGTGTCCTCCCAGAATTCAACACCCACACACTGAAAATCCCAGCCCCTTTCATTGACAGCGTCCGAACACCTCGCTGCGTTTGTATTCTTGCCGAGAGACCAACCTGACCAGAGAAACCGAAATTACAGGTGCTTCTCAGTAGGACAAACAGCCTCTGGGTCACCGGGCCCTCAGGGTGCTTGCATCTGTCTTTGGTACTCCTTTTGGGAGAGGGACCAGCGCTGGCTGCTGGGGCACTGGCGGCAGTGGAGGAGGCTTGGGGGAAGTGGGCTGGGGCAGGCGCCTAGGAGGAAAGCCGCCTGGAACCTTGCTGGGGTGGAGTTTGTCTGCACTCTTGGCAGGTCTAGGCGAATACAGACCCCGAGTGCCATGCTTCCTCCTTAAGGATGCTGGACTCCCTTGAGCATTCCTCTCGTGCTGGGTCCTAAGCACACCGGAGGCCAGCTGCCAGGGTCACCCGTGGGTGGACTGTGCACACGCTGTGCGCATGCAAGATACTGCATTGCCGACCTAGAGGTTACCTCTGGCGGGCAACTGCGGCATGCACCGCGGCCGTCAGGGCTTCGCAAGTCCAGGGCCTCGCCCTGTGTATTCTGGGCTGCTGGGCATAGCTGATCCCGCTGGGGCCCAGAGGCGCAAGGTGCATGCGTGGGACTGCAGCCCGGTGGGGCATCCCAGGAGCCCTGGGTCCACGCAGCTTTAGCGATGGATTTTCAGCAGGGCGAGGCCCATGGGTTTCTCAAGGACTGGTCCCCACACTGTAGGGTTTCCCAGGCGTATATTGAGCAGCAGAGGCAGGTGTCTGTGGGAGGCCAGAGGCGGGCATTGTGTTCAGCCTGGAGGTAGGAGAGGGTGACTAGTGCATAGAGCCAGGGTGGTGGGGCGGCCTGGTGGAGGGAGGTGGTGCTCGCGGAGGACGATGTCATGGCGGTGGTGGAGGTGGTGCTGAAGGAGGAGGCTGACATGCCGCAGCAGGGGGAGGACCAGGGGGCACAGCGTGGCCCTGGCCCCAGCACTCCTGGGCCAGATACAGACTCGCTGAAGCCACTTGAGTTGGAGATGGACTCCGGATATTTTGGACCACAGCAGTATCCCTGCAACCGCCCATTTGGAATGGCTGGCAGCAGAGGGTGAGCTCAGGCTTCCCAAGGCAGTCTTTGGTGGAGCCAGGCTGGAGGTCAAGAGTTAAGCCAGAGGCAGGGATGGGGAAAGGGTGAGGAGCCAATGTCGTAGTCCAGTAGATAGGAGGGCCGCTTGTTTGTGCCTGTGTGAGAGCACAGGGTAGGGTTGCAGAGCCAAGTTCATCACTAACAAGGGGGAATAGCCTCACCATGTAGCCTTCACCCACAGCAGAAAGTTCAACAGCACATTTCTATTGGAAAGTCCCTGGAGGAAAGGGAGTCTGCATGCCCATGCCAACCACTGAAACAACCTGCTCCCCATACCTGTTTCCAGCATGCTCATCCCAGAAACCCAAGGTAGTCACGACTGTTCATGGTGTACGGAGCTACTGTCCTCTTCAAGGCAGGCACCGGCACCCCAGACACATTTTATTTCCTCTGGCAAGGCTGCACCTAAAGGAGTGTAGGCCCTGAACAGGTGTGACCTCCATTGCACTCCTCAGAGAGGCCAGGAGAAGAGGACACTGCACGCCTGGACAGCAGCACCACCTATGCAGCTCAGGAACCCTAGGAAGCCGCTGCCTCACACCACGTCACCCTACCCCAACCAGCTCCTCACTTTCTGTGCCTGGCTGCTGGTTAGTAGATGCTTTCCGGTCATGCTCCACATACCCCCAAGGCCACCACAGCCACATCAGTGCCCCTACTCTGGGACAGTGAAAGAGGACCACCAAGAAAGGGTTCCAGGTCCGAGGTCTGGGTATAGCCCTGTCCTACACTCTTGGTGCCCTTGCAAAGTCACAGGGTGTTTCATGGCATGCCCAGCCAATCATATGGAAGCTCCTTAGCCCAAGGCAGATTGTGCCTCACACCCAGATGTCGGCCTGCATCAGAAACCATGATGAAGTCCTGCTTAGCTACATGATGGATTTGCAGGTCAGGCAATGGGGAATGGGTCTTCATCAGGGCTCATGTGTGTGGTTCAGGGTGGGGTTCCCCTAAGGCCCCAGCATAGCTCATGGGAGAGCTGGGAAGGGGAAACACATGTGCAATCCTGGCTAGCAGGCCACCTGAATCCAACCTGATAATTGATCCCTTTGGGTCTGTCTTCTTTCTCCTCAGCCACGCAGACTGAGAAACTCAGACATCTCCAGTAATGAGCCACAGGAAGAAGGTTTTTTTTTTCCCCATTTATTTATTTTATTGTATTTTAGGTTTTGGGGTACATGTGAAGAACATGCAAAATTGTTGCATAGGAACACACATGACAGTGTGATTTGCTGCCTTCCTCCCCATCACCTACATCTGGCATTTCTCCCCCTGCTATCCCCCCCCAGCTCCCCACCCCCCACCGTCCCTCCCCTATTTCCCCCCAACTGACC
>NW_016108199.1:35709-39267 GCF_001604975.1 Cebus imitator | reverse complement strand
CTCACGCCTGAAACCCCAGCACACTGGGAGGCCAAGTTGGGCAGATGAAGAAGTAGAGAGATCAAGACCATTCTGGCCAACAGGGTGAAACCCCATCTCTACTAAAATGCAAAAATCAGCTGAGCATGGTTGGATGCATCTGTAATTCCACGCTACTCGGGAGGCTGAGGCAGAGAGTTGTCTGAACCCCTGGGAGACGACGGCCGCAGTGAGACAAGATGGAGCCACTGTACTCCAGTCTGGGTGACAGAGCGAGACTGCGCCTCAAACAAGGGGAATGAAAAATAGTAGAGAAACACCAATTCCCCATTCCACCTTCCCAGTACCTGCCACTCAGAGTTCTAGTTTCTGTGTCTGTGAAATCTGTGCCTGTTCTAGGCATTTTAGATAAATGAAGTCATGCGCTATGTGGCCTTTCATGCCTGGCTTCTCTCAATGACCCTGATGTCTTCAAGTTTCATCCACCCTGCCACCTGTGTTGGAGCCTTATTCCTTTGCCTAGCTGTCTAGTATTCCACTGAGTGCACAGAGCTCATTCCCTTCACCAGTTCATCCATGGATTGGACACCTGGGTTACTTCCATCTTCGGGCTGTTTTGAATCATGCCGCTATGTATGTGGGTGTAGCAGTATGCTCTGTTTTCCTAGGAACTCCTGAAGAAATATGCTCACTCATGACGTCATGTCCTTTTCAGAGATGTTGACGGACCTGGAAACCTCATTCTCGGCAAACTAACAAAGGAACAGAAATCCAAACACTGCATGTTCTCACTCCTAAGTGGGAGCTGAATGATGAGAACACATGCATACAGGGAGGGGAACATCACACACCAGCACCTCTCAGGGTAAATGGTGTGAGGAAGAGCATCAGGAGCAATAGCTAAACCATGGTGGCCTTAATACCTAGGTGATGGGTTTGCTGCTGCAGCAAACCACCATGACACACATTCATCTATGTAACCAAGCTGCACACTTGTCCCTGTTCCCAGAGCTTGAAATACATTCTTTTTTAGGTGGGGTTTCAGCATCATTCCCCAGGTGGAGTGCAGTGCCGTGATCTCAGCTCACCTCAACATCCACCTCCCATGTTCCAAGCGATTCTTCTGCCTCAACCTCCCGAGTAGCTGGGATCACCAGCATGCACCAGCACGCCTGGCCAATGTTTATATTTTTAGTAGAGGTTCGCTTTCTCCGTGTTGGTCAGTCAGGCCTCAAACTACAGATATCTGGTGACCCGCCCACCTCGGCCTCCCAAAGTACTGGGATTGAAGGTATGGACACCACACCAGCCAAAATAATGTCTTTCAAGAAGTTTACATAGTATAAAGAAAAGATGTATAATGATTTTTATCGTCATTAACTAGAGAGTAGGACAAAGAGTAATGGAGACACAAAAATGATCTGTGATTGTCACAGCTATGTGAAAATGTGTCATTATTTGTTTCTTCAACTTTTCCACACCTGGCGTGGAGGTTCAGACTTGTAATTCCAGCACTTTGGGAGTCTGAGGTAGGTGGATCACCTGAGGTCAGGAGTTCGAGTCCAGTCTGGCCAACATGGTGAAACCCTGTCTCTACTAAAAGTACAAAAAGTAGCTGGCCATGACTGGGACAGTGGCTCATGCCTGCAATCCCTGCACTTTGAGAGGCCTATGTGGACACATCACCGGAGGTCAGGAGTTGGAGACCAGCCTGGCTAACGTGGTAAAACCCAGTCTCTATTAAAAGGAAAAACCCATACAAAAGTTACCCCAGCATAGTGGTATGTGCCTGTAAACTCAGCTACTATGGAGGGTGAGGCAGGTTTATCTCTTGAACCCAGGAGGTAGAGGTTGCAGTGAGCCACTATTGCACAATTTCACTCCAGCCTGGGAGACAGAGTCAGATTCAGACTGAAAAGAAAAAAGTTTTTTTAACTGTTCCAAAGTTGCTAATATTTCCACCATGAGCAAGATCGGGGGTGGGGGAGAAATTATTCTGCAGTAACACGATATCTGACTGTGAATTCAGGAGTCAATGAGAAGCATATTTCCTAATTTCACTTCTATCAGAATCTGCAGTGGTTTCATTCATTTCTTTGTTGTCTGCCAGTGCTTCCATCAGGGTGGGCTATATTTCCATTAAAACCATGCCTTGTGTTTTAGGTGACTGTAGGTGCTTACATTCACCTGGACTCCTTTTAAACTTCGGATGGAGTTGCCTGAGAGACAGAGGCTGGCATTCCGTCTCTGTTCAGACCGAGGATGATGGAATTAGAACCACCTGTGCTAAATCCATGCCTCTTCATTTTTAGAACAAACCCACCTGGCCCCCTGCTGTGCCTCTGAGTTGTCTGCAGAGGGAGTTTGTTCATTTTGGCTCTTTCTGCTTTGCTGGACCTCAGGTTCCTGCAGAACAGTGATAATCTCTTCTGGAGGGTTTTTTCCAAACATTTGTTCTACTCTGCTTTATTTACGGTGAGGTATTTCTGTGTCTGCAGATGGGAAGGATCAAGCAAAGCTTCCCTGGCCTGACACCCCAGGACCTGCAGGGATTTTGAGAGGGAGTCTCAGTCTTGTCACTCAGACTGGAGTAGAGTGGCGAGATCTCAGCTCACCACCACCTGCCCCTGTGCCCGTAATCCTATGTCATGATCATTGACCCATTTTAAGTAAAATAAAAGTTGGTAAAAACACACAGAAAACGTCTTTGTTCCTGAGCTGGAGGTGCCTGAAATGCTGGCTTCTTTTTACGTAGGCCTCACACTGTGGGAACAAAACTACCAAACCAGGTCCCATTTTAGAATTCACTCATGAAAATACATGGGAAAAAAGTTCAAAAGGGGATGCATTTTTTGGAGTTTTTTAACAAATTTAATGGTTATTAGTTTTGCAGACAGAGTTTTGCTCTTGTTACCCAGTCTGGAATTCAGTGGCACAATCTCAGCTGATGGCAACCTCTGTCTCCCAGGCTCAAGTGCCTCTCCTGCCTCAGCTTCCTGAATAGATGAAATTACAAGACTACCATCATGCCATGCCTGTCTTATTTGTGTATTTATTAGTAGAGATGGATTTTACTGTGGTGGCCAACCTGCTCTTGAACTCCTGACAGCATATGATCCAATGGCCTTGGCCTCCTAAAGTGCTGGGATTACAGGCGTGAGCCACTATGCCCGATGAAGCTTTTCTAGCTGGATAGGTTGAGAGCCCCTCTTCCTCTTGTTTTTATAAAGTGTTGACCTCAAGGTCACTTTCTGAAGGATTCTGTCATTTCCTGTACCATTCTTATTGATTTTGTCAAAATACAATTAATGTCACATGCACCATTTTAACTGTTTCTCTTCTTGAAAACAGTTTTCTGGGCTGTGCCCAGTGGCTCATCCCTATAATCCCATCATTTTGGGAGGCTGAGGTGGGTGAATCAGTTAAGGTCCGAAATTTGATACCGGCCTGGCCAATGTGGTGAAACCCCATCTCTACTAAGAATATAAAAAATTAGTCTGCTGTGGTGGCAGGTGCCTGTAGTCTCAGCTACTCCTGAGGCTGAGGCAGGAGAATCACTTGAACCCAGGAGGCAGAGAT
>NW_016108199.1:20044-33519 GCF_001604975.1 Cebus imitator | reverse complement strand
TGCAAAATAACAAAACGAAATGAAGTGCAGAGCTGCAATCACAGCCTGGGATGCTGAAGCTCATTTTGGCATCCAAATTAGTAAGAGTCCAGGTTAATTCAAAAATCAGAGACTGAGGCATTTTGGCAGCTCAGGAGCGTGGGGAGCAGCCCTGGGTTTCATTTCTGTGCCATCGCTGGAGACTTCGTAGAGAAATCTCAATTTGGCAAAGGCCAGAAGAGAAAGTGTGGAAACCATTTGATATTCAACCTATCTGGCCAGGATACCTGGAGGGTTATGCAATGCTCCCAAATCTCAGTGGGGTTTCCTGGGTAAAGGAGTAGTTTGGGAGATATCCACTGCTTTATCTGTTTATTTGCTTTTGAGGTGGAGTTTCACTGTGTTGCCCAGGCTGGAGTGCGGTGGTGTGACCTCGGCTCACTGCCACCTCCACCTCCCAAGTTCAAGCCATTATCCTGTCTCGGCCTCCTGAGTAGCTGGATTACAGGCACCTGCCACCACACCTGGCTAATGTTTTTGTTGTTCGTAGAGTCGGGGTTTCACCACGCTGGTCAGGCTGGTCTCGAACTCCTGACTTCAGGTGATCTGCCCACCTCGGCCTCCCAAAGGTTTTGAACAAATTCAATGGTTATTACTTTTGGAGACAGAAAAAAAAAAAGCTATGCTTTTCCTTGGACATACAAATGCAAGTGTAGTTGGAAGCATATTGGAATGAACATTATGTAAATTACCTTATGGTAATCCAATTTCTATGTTTTTATTTCAGTATGAGTGTAAATAAATTTCCAAAGCTTTTGAACAGCTTTAAAACTTAGAAGGACCTCTGATGCAAATGAGAAAAAGAAGTCATTTTTATTAAATGGCTATTAATGGAATTACATCCAATTCATTGTAAAACGTCTATAGCACAGAGAAACTATGGATAGACATCTAGGCAGACTTACAAAAAATAAATCTTCTGTAGATAGATATCTAGACAGACTCACAAGAAGGAATGATCCTCTCCCATTTTCTGTAAATACATTCTTGAGAAAGTTCATTTAAACAAGACTGTTACATTTAAGGAAGTGTTAAGTACTTGAAAATAGAAAATAATATGAGGACATTGAAGTTGGAAAACAGAACAAATAATCAACATTTTTGCCCTATCCTTGCGCGCTTCTCCTAATAACTTTTTTATTTCTCCTGTAACCAGGCTTCTCCTGTAACCAGGGTGACATGCATACCTATTTACTAGGTAACATGCATATATCCTTGTTAATTTTTCCAATGTGTTCTGGGACTTGCTTTTATCCAAACAATGGCATCTTATCCTGTGGAGTCTGAAATTCTAGAGACTCTGTATTTGTTACACCTTTAAACTTTTATGCAATTATCTTTCCTACTGAATTCCTTTACATTGCAGTCAAGATCATTCCACTGGAGATGCCCTGGAGGTTTTTTATTTTATAGCATTATCCCAATCTGCTGTACTTGATGTGATCCCCAGTATGTTTTTCTGGACAACTTGAGTATTATTCTTCCATGTAAATGTTGGAAAAATGGCTATTTATCCTTTAAGAACAACTTAGAATTTTCTATTTTTTTTTCTCTGTGTCTGTTATAGGAATTTTGTGCTCACTGTACTGTGTATTAATCACTTGATCATTAAATTGCCTTCAGTGCATCTTCAAATTTTTTCGAGTGGATTTTCTTTCTCTTCTGTTTAGCTCACTTCCTGGTACATGGCAGACAGTGCATTTTTATTCACCCATATCCTCTCATATTTTAAGGTGTGATACAAGCTGAAAGTTGATTTGGTTCATGGTTTCATGTAGGTATGGAGACACTTTTGACTTATGTATTGTAACATTTGGCCATTTTCCCCCAGTTTTCTTACTCAAGAAGGGGTAATTTGTGTAGATGTCTTTAATTAAAATAAATGTTATATGTAGAGAAGTGTTAAGAAGGGAAATAAAGAAGGTACTTAGAGTTTTCAGGGGGTGCTTACAATTTAAGAAATTGTGGCTGACTTTGGAACCCTAGGAAGGAGGCAACCATGCGCAAAACTGGGGAAACTGTTCTGGGCCAAGAAATAACACAAGACGTCTCAAGTTAGGAAGAACTGCTTATTCGGCTGCAACAGGTCTTGGACCGGATTTAAGATCCTTTCCCAAATAACAAAACCATGTAATGTTTAAATAGAGCTCTTAGCAGAGCTGCTTTCAAACATTACTTTGGCCTACAGAAAAGATTAAACTGAAAAATGTTATTGTGAATTTAATTAGGACTGTAAACCATTTCTGAGAAATAACATGAAGTACTATATTTAGAGTCACTTTTTAGGGACGCCTCTTGGCAAGATAAGAAATGTAAGGCAGAAAACATGAATGAGACCAAACAGGGGTCCCATTTATTGAAACAGAACTAGAGTAGATACAGAAGTGTAAATCATATTTGGACATTTTATGTGATTAACAAGAGCAGGAAATTCATAATGAATAATGTGATTAACCACTTTGAATAACTAACCTTATGTTTTCAAATGACACATTCTTTCATGTAGCCTCGAGGCTCTGAAACCTTTAAATATGTGATGTGACTGCAAAGATGAAACAGATTCTATATTGTAAAGAACAGATGGTCTACATTCTCCCATACAATTTGTGATGGTTTAACTTTTTTAGGTGTTATTTTTAATAGCGGAGGCCTTTTCAAGGAGCCTGAATAATGGAATTGGTATTCATTTCTTAACAGAATGCATGGTCATAGTGATTGTTGCAGGTTTTGCAATGTTCACAATGTGGGCATTTCGGAAAAATAAAGTTTGTTTAGGAGTAAACATCTAGAACGTAAATATAGTTGATGTAAAAAGTCTGTAAAATGTGATTAGTTCAAATGTGGCAGAGTTGCTTATGGTATGCTTAATAATTTTCGTTTTTGGATGGAAGAGCAATAAAAGTAGAACAAGCCACGAAACTGTTTTTTCAAACTGCTGGCAGGCGAGAACACCGTGTTTTTCAAGAAAGAGAAGACCCACAGGAAAACAGAGATCTGCAAGAGGAAGGAGTGGACAGACAAGAGGATGGCATCCCTCATGTGGAGGACGCTTGGGTAACATTTTAAAATATAAAGTTGGAAGCATAGGACTGAAAGACAAAAAGCTTGAAAATATAGAAATTTGTCAAATTTATTTATATCCTTTATGAACAGAAAATTAACTCACTGTTAATAAGCGACATGAATTATAAGTACTAAAATTGTACAATGAGGATGATTAATGTCTGAAACTCATTTTAAAATCTTAATTACTTTCAATTGAAATAAAACAAATTTCAAAGTAAATGAGTTTATGAATCATGATTAGGTGCTCTCCACAGATTTTCCACTGAACGTGTTTCCATTAATTATACTTTAGAGTTTCTTACTTTGGGCCCCAGAATTTCATATAAGTTGTATTATCAAAACACTGTGAAACCCTGAAACCGTTCCAATGGGACATTAGTAACTGAGAATTTGAGGACTGATTTTAACAATATTTGTTTGTTTCTGTGTGTGTGTGTGTGTGTGTGTGTGTGTGTGTGTAAACATGTATACAAATCAAAGCCATTTCACTTTTAATATGGAGAATTTGTAAATAGGACTGCCATAAGATATTTTCCATTTATGGAGTATAGAACGTCCGTTTCTCAAAAGATTCTGTGACTCAGAAATGTCAGAAACCTTGGCTTCATAAATACGTATGTATCTTTCTTTGCTGGGGGAAGAGCTCCTGAAAATGGCATTAAAGATTGATTTACTCAGTAGGACAGAGGGGTTAATTTCTACTAAAAAAAAAAAGAACCTATGTATTAAGAAGATACCTATTGATTAACTTGTATTATCTATTAACCAACCATCAAAAATCTAACATTAATTTATAATTTTAATAGCTATCTGTGTAATGTATGGGAGATATATTTTCTAAATTTGAAATTGCAGTGTGTGCTTCATTTTAAAGGCAGAACTTCTTGTCTTTTTTGATTGCAGTTAATGTTGAGGGTTAAGTTTTATAATACTCTGCCATGTATGAGAATGTGTATGTTTTTACATGTGACACCACCAAGGTCTCAGATTTTTTGCAGATATGTAAAAAAAAATTTATTATTTAATACATGATTCCTAAAGATTATTAAAACTGATCATAGGCTAAGAGGAAAAGTAGTATTTTCTAAAGGAACTTTAAGAATTCTGTATTATATTAAGAAATTAGCAGATAATGTATTTTTCTGAGGTGTCACTCTATTGTTTTATAAATAATTGAGTTTCTTTGACTGAAATTTGGTTTATGTTTATCATATGATTTGAAAAAGCTTTCATAATACCAGAATGATATGAACAGTAATTTATCGTTTATCTCCTAACTTTTTTTCTTTAGCTTGATTATATTTTGGTATTTAGCCAATAGGCTTCTTCTGCTCTCAGCTCATTCTCCACTTATCCTACATTTCATTCTCACAGCAATAAACAGTGTTTCTTGAGTGTTTATTTGATAGATGTTTAAATCGATTTTGATATTTTGAATGGCACTGATTTGATATAGAAATTCTACATTCTTTAGCATAGACAAATGTGAATTTTTAAGATTACAATGCATAGGAAAGATTTACAAATATCTACCACTTAGCCATTTAAGAAATGGTGGTTACTTAACAAAATATTTTGTTTGAAATACAGATGTTGGTGAATACATTTGTGGTCTCAACACGGGTTCTTTCAGGAGAACTTTTCCAGTTAAAAGATGTCCGCCTTTGAGAAGAGGAGGCCCTTATCCAAAAATGTCTGCTCCTTTTGCTCTGGCCAGAAGCAATAGTGGGATGGGAGGTCAAGGTAAGTGCTAGCTGTTGGAATTCTGTCATTTCTGTATGACTAAAAATGAGCCATTTGAACTAAAGTCTTAACTTAAAATTTGAGAAACAAAATAGATGTGACACATACATTGGCATATTTACTGTTTGAAAGCTTTTATAATACTTTCCATCTCACTAGATAAGTTACAGATTTATGGTGAAGAAACACTTGAGCTTCAAATTTCAGATAAAAGAAGGGATTACAGCGAGGGAAACACTCCTTTTAATGCTGTGTTTGCTAGAGAATAGCTTTTAATTTTTCTTGAACTTCCTAGTAGTATATTTTGATGGTCAGCTTCTTAATCAAATCAATTCTTCCATTTCCTAGGTCCCTTTGTATTGGACCCCTGGTGTTCCCATCTAAAAATTGTATGTTCAGTTTCATTGTTTGGTTGAAGCACTGCCTTCACCAGGCCAGAGTGCACTGGCGAGATGATGGCTCATGACTGCCTCAAATTCTGGGGCTGAAGCAGTTACTCTCTTAAAGCTGCCTGTTGTTGTTGCAGCTAGTGGCGTGCACCACAACACCTGCCTAATTATTTTGTTTTAATATTTCGGTAGAGACAGGATCTCACTACATTGTCATAGTTGACATTAAATCCCTGAGCTTAAGCAGTCGACTTGCCTCAGTCTTCCACAGTGGCTCACCATGTGAGCCATTGCGCCTGGCCATCCAGATCCTGAGATCCCAGCAATGCTTACGTGAGAGGCATTCTGACCAGTTTTTAGGATACTAAGAGCATCCTCAAAGATGGATGTTGGACAAGAGCATGCCCAACATTTTCAGTGATATGTGGATATCACAGAAGTGCAGAGTTGTGAAACAGGAAGGGCTGAAAATTAATCGTTAAGATGCCACAGGGATGTTTAAACATTAGCACAAGATACTTAGTGTAGGAGTTGAAATTATTTCAGGGGAGAATTCAGAACTAAGTAGCATGAGGCAAGCAAGAGGGTTGAATAGAAGTAATAATTCTGAGGAGAAGTGTAAGGTTTCAGAGTGAACAGAAGAAAGCCAGGAAATAAAGTAACAGCTCTCAGCAAAGAATTTTAAGCAGAACATATTAAAATTCTTACTTAGCCCTCCGTGATAATATGGACAAAATGGAAACATTGCATTTTCAATTTTACATTTTGTAATAGAGTGTTAGCGAGGTAAGGTATCTACTGACTTCAAAATGCACAAGTCAGCACATTTTCATCAAAAGTTTAGCCAGTGAACACATCATAGGTGGAAGACTGACCTCTAAGAAGCTGCACATAAAGAGTATGTTAAAAGAGATTGTTTTCTATTTTGAAAGAGGCATAATGGTGTAATGAGCACTTTAGTAGTACTTCTTATTGCCAGGAGAAGAATTCTTAGCCATCATTAGAAAACCTGCACTAATACAGTTTAATTTTTCAACATTTAAGATAGGGCTAACCACTTAGAGACCAAGGAGAACATTTAGGTGAAAATATAGCATGCAGCCATTTGAGGGTTGCAGTGTTTGTGTGAGTGAGATGCACTGAACAACATGGGTAAATTTACTTTCTTGAGCTGAGAAAGCACCAACATGTAAACTTTACAATCAGTGAAGTCTTTGATGGTTTTACGTGTTTTCCCTGTGTCATTAATAGTGGTAGGCAATTCGTATGAGAAAGAAAATAATAACTAATACTTATTAGCCATTAAGATTGAACTTTTATCTAAGTGTTAGTGTATGGCTTAAGTTTGTAAAAACTGGCCTTGTAGGAATCAAGAGATAATTCAGAGTTGTAAGAAGTATTCAAGGTGTCATGAATTTCTGGTGACTTAGGGAAAGAAGGATTGCGTCACTGAGGAAATATCTTGTAACAGTTGTCTTGGAGAACAAATAATACTGTTTCAGGTTTTCGGCTGTTTACATAATGTTTCATCATGTTAAATTTACAGGTCCCATGTCACGTGGAATAGAGAATTACAGAGGTCCTTCACGTGGAAAATCAGTCTCTTCCTGGAGGCGTGACTATATGTCATGATAAGATAATCATGATGCAACTAAGAATAGGTAAAGGAAATATGAGAAACTAGTTTATTGTTGTTTTAGTGATGAAGTTCACATAAGAAAATGGAACATTTTAACGTAAACAATTAAGTGGCATTTATTACATGCTGTGTTGTGCAACAGCCTCTGTCTAGTTCCAAAAACTTTTCATCGCTCCAAACTACAAGCCCCTTACCAGTTAAACAGTCCCTTTCATTTTGTCTTTTCCCTCAGCTGCTAATAACCACCAGTCTGTTTTGCTTGTGAACTGACCTGTTCTGCATACTTCATGTTAATGGGCTTAATCAAACACTACATGACTTTTATATCTGTTTTCTTTCGGCCTGATGTCCTGAAGTTTCATTCACATCATAGCACTTTGCTTTTTACACAAGCTGTTAACCCATTCTTTTGTTTGGGTGTTTCCTCCACACTATTTTTATGCACATGTTTGTTTGAGTACAGTTATTCAATTCTGGGTATGTATGAGTGAAAATTCTTGCTCTTAATGTTAAGTTTGTTTTTCCTTGAGGCCACACCCCATTTCTTCATAGTAGCTGCATCATTTTCCAATCCAACATACATTGTATCAGGGTTCCAGTTTATCTGCATCCTCTCACAGTCTAGATATTTCTAGCATTTTAAAATGTAGAGCCATTTTATTATGGCTGAAATATGGTATCTCACTTGGGTTTTGAAATGCATTTTTTGAATAAGTAATTATAAGTATCAGTTCCACTTGTCTTTTGGGTATTTTCATATTGTATTTGGAGAAGTGCCTAGGCCTTTAGATATGTCTGGCCTTTATTTTATTTAAGCTGTAAATAAGTTATATTTTTGATACTAGAAGTTGATACCTTAAAATTTGTTTCTTCAACTTATGCAAACAGAAATAATCCAAGTTTCCGAGACACCATGGAATATGCTTCAATGCACAGACACTACGCATACCGTGAACATGCCCGTTCTAGACAGGATAAACATTCCACTAGAGGATATAGGTATTATAATATTTTTCAATTTTGTCCAATACATTCTTAAATCATTCATTCTGACACTGTCAAACTTTTTTTTTTTAATTTAGTGATCATGATGACTACAGAAGGCATGGTAGTAGAGATGATTCTCAGCCTCGTAGTAGAGGTTCTAACAGAGCTTCATATCAGACTTATAGTAAGACTCCAAGTTTGATTTTTAAATTACAGAATTATATTGAATAGACCAGATTTTTTTAAAGGGAAAGTATAAAGAAAAAATGCAACATGTTTAAACACTGAGAGTTTTCTACAGTAGAAAGCTTAGGGAAGTATACGAAGCTTAAAACTTCTGTTAATTATCAGAAAATGTGATTGGCGTTTAATTCACAATAGAATTCCTTAAGCTTGAAAATACTAGTCTTATGCCTCTTTTAAATAAAGTCTTTGGAGCAATGCAGAAATAAATACTGTCCTGTCAATAAAGAGAGATGAATGCAAATATTTCCAAATAGTACTTTATCTGATTCATGCTTTAGTGATGCCCTTAAAAATGTTTAAGTGTATTTCAACATAAGTTCTATGATTTTATTAACCCTGCAGGGACCTTTCATGGTTCAGCACCTGCACAACGGCCTTGGAAGACTTATGGTGGAAGCAGTTGCCCTGATTATAACAATACACAAGATAGATATGGCAAAAGTCAGGAGAGGAACTCAAGGAGCCATGGTGATTTCTCTTCCAATGATGGTGAGCATTATGGCAGAAAAGAACCAGTGTGTCCACCCTCTGTGGAGAGAATGAACCGTGCTTCTCCTGAAGCACATGGTACCTCAAGATACGGGACATTTACAGGAGATGTTGGGGGAAGGCAATGTGAAAAAGGAGACTGAATGTGATACTAAAAGTCATGATTATTGCATACCAAACCTTGCTGTTGAATGCAAAATCAATATGTTGTTTCTGCATTATGACCTGAGTACCACTATAAGAAATAGGTTGTTTTTGGGGGAGAGGGAGATACTCACTTCCTCCATATTTTTGAGGTATTAAGATAAAAACTTATTTTTTAAAGTAATTTTACAACTGTTAGTGCTAATTGAATTGAAAACTATTCTGTTTTGATGTAATGTCTGTTTTAAAATTTTCAGAATAAAATTTTACATGTAATATCAAATGCCTGATTGCATTGCTACACACGCTTAAAAGCAAATATGTAGGAAAGTAAACTGTGGTGTTGACAATTTTCTTCATTTGTTTGCACCTGTAAGAGAAATAGGCATCCCTTACATCTCCATTGGAACCTGTACACATTTCCTACCTGGTCTGTGTTTCTTTAGTTTATACCTGTATTCCCACCACTTTGGGAGGCCTAAGCAGGTGGACCTAAGCAGGTCAGGAGATTGAAACCACCCTCGCTTACAGGGTGAAAGCCAGTCTCTAATAAAAATACAGAAAATTAGCCAGGTATGGTTGCACATGGCTGTGGCCACAGCTAATCTGGAGGCTGAGTCAGGAGAACTGCTTGAACCCAGGAGGCGGACGTTGCAGTGAGCTAGGATTGCACTACTGCACTCCAGCCTGGGTGACAGAGTGAGAATGTGTCTCAAAAAAAAAAAAAAGTAGCAGTTTTGGCTAGGCGAGGTGGCTCACTCCTGTAATCCCAACACATTGGACAGACCACAAAGTCAATTTTCAGGTCTTCAGAAAGAATACCAAACTAAACTCAAAGATTTGCCCTTAAAGATATATTAAAGGACAAAGAAAATGATTAAATGTGTTTGTTGCTAAAGTTGAAGGTACCCAGAACGTTCTTCTTGTAGCATTCTGTGACTAAAGGGGCCAATGGTTATGAAAACATATTTTCCACCTTAATCAAAAGTGAACCAGCTAAGCTGCCTAACTACATAGCTTAATGACATTAATTGGTCCTAAATAGTGGAAATCCAATGATGCTGTCAGATAAAAAGATTTGGATCCAAGTAAGTAATCCAATTAATTTACTTTATCATACAATCTAAAGTAATGGAAAATATAAAGATTAAAAATCTAATTAATAGATTAATGTATAAAGATATAAATTACTACTAAAATATGTAAGAATGCTTACCTGAGTGTTCTTTAGTTTTCCATTGAAACATAACTTTTATAATCCATGGTGCTTAGAAGTAACAAACTAATCTGCAGAAGAAAGTATTTTCATGAGAAAATTTTGACAAGATTTGTTTTTTAGGGTAAAAATGTGCAAATAAGTTTAGAAAAGAAAATTTAACAACTTTGGCTTTTGGGTGGATTATTCATGTAAGGATGTTGCATTTTCATTCACATATAAAGTAGAATTCTGAAGATTAAATAAAACGATAAAACTCCCTAGTCTTGTGTGTCTTCACAGTGGCAATTCAAGATATAGTGTCTGTCCAGGTGTGATAACTCGGGTCTTTAATCCCAGCATTTTGCGAGGCTGAGACAGGCATTTGAGACAAAGGTTGGCAACATGAAGAAATCGAGTCTCTATGAAATAGCCAAACATGGCTGCATTTAATTGAGCAGCACCACACCAGCCCCTCTCAGGGTAAATCATGGGAATAAGAGCATCAGGAGCAATAGCTAAGGCATGGTGGCCTTAATACCTAGGTGATGGGTTGGCTGCGGCAGCAAACCTCCTTGATAGACATTTAGCTCTGTAACCCAGCTGCAGACTTGTCCGTGTTCCCAGAACTTAAAATACATTCTTTTTTAGATGGGGTTTCACCCTTGTTACCTAGGTGGAGTGCAGTGCCATGATCTCAGCTCACTTCAATGTCCACCTCCCAGGTTCCAAGCGATTTTCCTGCCTCAGCCTCCCGAGTAGCTGAGATCACAGGCATGCACAAGCACACCTAGCCAATTTTTGTATTTTTAGTAGAGATTGAGTTTCTCCGTGTTGGTCAGTCTGGTCTCAAACTACAGATCTCAGGTGATCCGCCCACCTCGGCCTCCCAAAGTGCTGGGATTGAAGGTGTGGGCACCACACTGGCCAAAATTAGATTTTCAAAATGTTTACATAGTACAAAGATGAGACGTATAATTGTTTTTATTGTCATTAACTAGCTAGTAGGACAAAGAGTAATGGAGACACAAAATGATCTTTGATTGTCACAGCTAGGTGGAAATGTGTCATTATTTTTTTTCAACATTTCCAGACCTGGTGTGGAGGCTCAGACCTGTAATTCCAGCACTTTGGGAGGCTGAGGCAGGTGGATCACCTGAGGTCAGGAGTTCGAGTCCAGTCTGGCCAACATGGTGAAACCCTGTCTCTACTAAAAATACAAAAAAATAGCTGGCCATGACTAGGACAGTGGCTCATGCCTGCAATCCCTGCACTTTGGGAGGCCGATGTGTACACATCACCAGAGGTCAGGAGTTGGAGACCAGACTGGGTAACGTGGTGAATACCAGTTTGTATGAAAAAAAAAAAGCAAAAACCCAAAACCACCATGCTGGTGTAACATGCCTGTAAACTCAGCTACTGTGGAGGGGGAGGCAGGTGTACCCCTTGAACCCAGGGGGTACAGGTTGCAGTGAGCCAATATGGTACAATTGCACCCCTCTGAGAGAGAGAGTGAAATTCAGACTGAAAAGAAAAAAAATTTTTTAACTTTTCCAAAGTTGCTAATATTTCCACCATGAGCAATATTGGGGTTGGGGGAGAAATTATTCTGTACTAACACAATATCCACCTGTGAATTCAGGAGTCAATGAGAAACGTATTTCTTAATTTCACTTCTATCAGAATCTGCAGTGTTTGCCTTCATTTCTTTGTTGTCTGCCAGTGCTTCCATCAAGGTGGGCTATATCTCCATAAAAAAACATGCCTTGTGTTTTAGGTGCCTGTATGTGCTTATGTTCACCCGGACTCCTTTTAAACTTCGGAAGGAGGTGCCTGAGAGAGAGAGGCTGGTGTTCCATCTCTGTCAGACCAAGGATGATGGAATTAGAATCACCTGTGCTAAATCCATGACTCTTCATTTTTCAGAACAAACCCACCTGGCCCCTTGCTGTGCCTCTGAGTTCTCTGCAGAGGGAGCTTGTTCATTCGGGCCGTTTCTACTTTGCTGGACCTCAGGTTCCTGCAGATCAGTGATAATCTCTTCTGAAAGGTCTTTTCCAAACCTTTAATCTGCTCTGTTTTATTCATGGTGAGTCATTTATGTGTCAGCAGATGGGGGAGGATCAAGCAAAGCTTCCCAGGTCTGACACCTAGGACCTGCAGGGATTTTGAGACGGAATCTCACTGTGTCACCCAGACTGCAGTACAGTGGCCTGATCTTGGCTCACTGCCACCTGCCCCTGTGCCTGTAAACCTATGCCACAATCATTGTCCCATTTTAAGTAAAATAAAAGTTGGTAAAAACACAGGGAAAACGTCTTTGTTCCTGACACGCTGGCTTCTTTTTACATCTGCCTCACACCGTGCTAACGAAACTACGAAACCAGGTCCCATTTTACAATTAACTCGTGAAAATACATGTCAAAAAAGTTCAAAAGGGGATGCATTTTTTAAAGTTTTTTTAAACAAATTTAATGGTTATTACTTTTGGAGACAGAGTTTTGTTCTTGTTGCCCAGGCTGGAGTGCAATGGCGTGATCTGGGTTCACTGCAACATACGCCTCCTGGGTTCAAAGGATCCTCTGGTCTCAGCCTCCTGACTTGGTGGGTTTACAAGTGTGAACCACCATGCCCGGCCCTAGGGATTAATTTTCTATACAGCTGCATGAGAGCAAAGGTAGTACAGACAGAACAACCTTTGCCAAAAGTATGGGAAGAAAAGAGGAATTCCACCTAATTACAAAAAATCAGCCAAGCCCAACACACAGCACAGCTCCAGGTTACACAGAGCAAAGCTTCCCACCTTGGTTTTCCTTCATTTGTTTTTTTTAGAAAGAGTTTTGCTTTTGTTGCCCAGGCTGGAGTGCAGTGGCCCAATCTCAGCTCACTGCAACCTCCACCTCCCTGGCTCAAGTGATTCTCCTGCCTTAGCTTCCTGAGTAGCGGGAATTACAGACACCCACCGCCACACCTGGCTAATTTGTGTATTTGTTAGTAGAGACAGATTTTACCATGTTGGCAAAGCTTGTCTGGAACTCCTGACAGAATGTGATCCTCTGGCATCGGGCTCCCAAAGTGCTGGGATTACAGGCATGAGCCACCATGCCCAGCAAAGCATTTTAACTCTATAGCTTGGGAGCCTCCCTTCCTCTTGTTTTTATAAAGTGTTCACCTCAGGGTCACTTTCTGAAGGATTCTGCCATTTCCTGTACCACCCTTTCCGGTTTTGGCAAAATACATTTAATGGCACATACACCATTTTAACTTTCTTTTCTTGAAAGCACTTTCCTGGGGCTGGGTTTGGTGACTCATCCCAGTAATCCCAGCACTTTGGGAGGCCAAGGTGGGTGGATCATAAGGTCAGGAATGCGAGACCAGCTTGGCCAACGTGGTGAAACCCCGTCTCTACTAAAAAAATAAATAAATTAGTCTACTGTGGTGGCAGGTGTCTGTAGTCTCAGCTACTCATGAGGCTGAGGCAGGAGAATCGCTTGAACCTGGGAGGTGGAGGTTGCAGTGAGTCAAGATGGTGCCACTG
>NW_016108199.1:15550-19889 GCF_001604975.1 Cebus imitator | reverse complement strand
AAGAAAGAAAGAAAGAGAGAGAGAGAGAGAGAAAGAAAGAAAGAAAGAAAGAAAGAAAGAAAGAAAGAAAGAAAGAAAGAAAGAAAGAAAGAAAGAAAGAAAGAAAGAAAGAAAGAAAAGAAAAGAAAAGAAAAGAAAAGAAAAGAAAACGGGTTCCCAAGAGGTCCCAAGTCTGAAGAGGGTACCTAATCCTCAGGGGAAAGAACCTCCTGCTGTTACAAAAAGTTATTATTAAAGTTCTAGGGTACATGTGCAGAATGTGCAGATTTATTACATAGGTGTACTTGCGTCTTGATGGCTTGTTGCATTCATCACCCTGTTATCTACATTAGGGATTTCTACTAATGCTATAACTCCCCTAGCCCTCCACCCGCTGCTATCCCTTCCCTAGCCCCTAACCCCCTGCTATTCCTCCTGTAGCCCCAACCCCCTGCTGTCCATCCCCTAGACCGCATCCCAATGCTATCCTTTCCCTGGCCCTCCAGCCCTGCTATCCCTATGCAAGCCCCTAAACCCTGCTATTCCTCCCCATCCCCAACACCCTCCTGTCACTCCCATAGCCCCCCACCCACTGCCATTTCTCCCCTACCCACAACCCCCTGCTATCCCCAACAGCCCTCCATTCCCTGCTATCCCTAATAAGCCCCTAACATTCTGCTATCCCTCCCTTAGCCCCGCACTCCCTGGTGTCCCTCCCCTAGCTCCAAAACCAGTGTTATTTCTACCCTAGCCCCACACCTTCTCCTATCCCTCCTCTGGTCCCCACACCCTGCTATCCCTCCTCTACCCCGTCAACCCCTTCTGGCCCTCCCCTAGCCCCTAATCCCTACTATTTCTTCCCCCATCCCCTGCCTTCTCCCCTAGGTCCCCACCAACTGCTATTCCTGCCCTACTCCTCAAACACCTGCTACTCCCACCATAAGCCCCAACCCCTGCTATTTGCCCCCAGTACACAGCCCCTGCTAACCCTCCCCAATACCCCCTCCCCTTGTGTCCCTGCCTTAGTTCACCCACCCGCCCTACAGGCCCCAGTATGTAATGTTCCCCTCCCTGTGTCCATGTGTTCTTATTGTTCAACACCCACTTATGAGTGAGAACATGCGGTGTTTGTTTTTCTATTCTTGTATCAGTTTGAACCCCATCCAAAAGTGGGTGAAGGATAGGGACATATACTTCTAAAAAGAAGACAGTCATAGGGGAAAAAAGCCTCCTGCTTGTAGACACAGGAAAAGCTTCACTCTTGGTCCTGATTGGAAATAACAGCCACCTATGTACCCTCTGAGGCAGTCTTTGCAGGGGTATTACTGAGCCTAATAACCATGTCAGTATGCTCTCATGCCTGTGGTAACTTCAGCCTACCAGGCGCAAGTCCGCCATGCTCATTAAAAACATTCTCCCAAGGCAAACATGGAAATTAGTTTTTCAGAAATCCCTTCTGATTGCAAAATGAACGGCCCTTTGAGAAAGATAACAGGGGTTCTGGGGAGAAAAGAGGGCCTTTGGTGACAAAGGCATATGTGGATGACAGATACCAGACTGGAGCTTTCCAGTAAATGGAGACAGCTTTTTGGAAAGGGCTGGTAAGAGGGACATTTTCTGCAGAGAGGAAAGGGACTCACAGGCTTCAGAGTTTGCAAGCAAAAAAGTTAAAGGAGGTAGAGAAAAAACTAGGTGGAGGGCTAGGCACTGGCCTGTAATCCCATCACTTTGGGAGGCTGAGGGCGGAGGATTACCTGAGGCCAGCAATTCGAGATCAGCCTGGCCAGCATGGTGAAACCGTATCTCTACCAAAAATACAAAATCAGCCATGCATGGTATCATGTTCCTAAAATCACAGCTACTCAGGAGACTGAGGCTGGGGAATCAATTGAACACAGGAGGCAGAGGTTACAGTGAGCTGAGATCAAGCCACTGCACTCCCACGTGGACAAGGCTGACTTGTCTCAATAATAATAAGCATCATCATAATGGTTGGGCACAGTGACTCACGTCTGTCATCCCAGCACTTTGTTAGGCCAAGGAGAGAGGATTACCTGAGTTCAGGAGTTCAAGACCAGCGTAGCCAACATGGAGAAACCCATCTCTACTATAAATATAAAATTATCCATGTGTGGTGGCACATTCCTGTAATTCCAACTACTCAGGAGGCTGAGGCAGAAGAATCATTTGAACCCAGTAGGGGGAGGCTGCAGTGAACCGAGATGGTGCCACTGCAGTCCAGCCTGGGTAACAAGAGCAAAATCTCTATCTGAAACAGCAAACAAACAAAAAACCAAGGTGGGAAGATTTTAAGCTGTGTAACCTAGAGATGTGCTGTGTGCAAAGCTTGGTTGATTTCCTAGAATTTGGGGGAATTCCTCTCTTTTCTTTACATTTGCTCAAGAATATTCTATCTGTAACACCTTTGCTCTCATGAAAATCTATAGAAAATGCATCCCCTAAGGCCAGGCACGGTGGCTCACACTTGCAATCCCAGCTGCTTGGGAGGCTGAGGGAGGAGAATCATTTGAATCTGGGAGGCAGAGGCTGCACTGAGCTGAGGTGGCACCATTGCACTCCAGACTTGTGAGAGAGTGACACTCCATCTCCAAAAATAATAAACATTAAAAAGTTCTTTGTCAGCCCTGTGTTTGGAGAGGTCCTTGCTGCTAAGAATTGCAGAGTGTGTGATATAATATATTGTTTGCCAGAAATAACCATGGCAAGGAAAACCTAGCTGCCTCCTCACCAACTAGAAAAGTACCTGGGGCATTCTGAAGTGGCAGGACAATTTATAAATATCATACAGGAGTTAAAACAATTCTTTAAGCATAGGACATCTCACCCTGTCCCCGTGGTCTCTCATGGAGAAAAGTTTAATTTGTGATCAGGGGTAAGTGGGCACCAGCTGCCTACCTGGTCTATTCTTGTGTGATGAGAAAATACCAAACACCAGTTTGTTAATAAGCATCACGTACTCGGAGAGAATAAATGTATGGGTCAGAGTCTCCTGGGGGCCCTCAGTCCAGACTGTCATCAGCCCCTGAGGCTGTCAGCTCGGACGGCTGCTGGCCCCCTGGATAGACCCACTTTGCTGATCTATCTGGGTATCTGGTTCTTAGTGCCTTCAGTGTCGCTGGGGTGGGGGTTCTCCACAGCCAAGCTGGTCTCCACATGCGGCAAAAGCCATCATTGCCAGGCCTCCTCTTGACTCACTCCCACCTCCCACACCTGAGAGAGGCATAAACAGGTAATATGCCCCACCCGAGCTTCTGCCTCTGCCATACACACAGCACCTGCCAACATCTGTTGCGGAGAAGAGATGTTTCTTCTTTCCTCTTTAAGTTTTCATCGTTCCTATACAATATTGGCCATGCACGAGGATGGGGGAAAGTCGGTCTGAGTGAACTTTACAAAAACTGTGCATCTTCCTAACATCTGTTCATTCTGGCTACAACATATTGTAAAGAATGGGGTTGGTTGGGTGTGGTGGCTCAGGCCTGTCATCTCAGCATTTTGGGAGACACAGGATCATTTGAGGTCAGGAGTTTGAGACCAGCCTGGCCAACATGGAGAAACCTGTCTCAGCCTTTATTTCGGCTCTCTGCAAACCCACCACCTCATAAATAGGATTATCTTGCTTCTGCCTCCCAAGTACCTGGCATTATAAGTGCATGGCACCACACATGGTTAATATCTGTAGTTTTTATTTAGTAGAGATGCAGCTTCACCACATTGACCAGGTTGGTCTCGAACTCCTGATCTCAAGTAATCTGCCTGCTTTGGCATCCCAAAATGCTGGGATTATAGGTGTGAGCCACCATGCCCGCCCTCCAGTTGGCATATCTTGCTGATAGGTTTGATTACCTGAATGAGCCCAATTTGACAATAAAGCCTGGCAGTATATCTTTCCAGGTGCAAAGAGTGTCACAGATGAAATGAAATCCATCTTCAGTATTCAGGACCGTCGATGTATTCTGGTTTGCAAGTTTGGCTAATCTGGTAAGAGATGGGGGCTGAGGAATTTCAAGCTGATTTTTTAGTTTTGCTGTTTTGTTTGTTTTTTTTGAGACAGGGTCTCACTGTGTCACCCAGGCTGGAGTGCAGTGGCATGATCTCAGCCCACTGCAACCTCTCCACCTCCGGGGATCAAACTATTTTCCTGACATGGCCTCTGGAGTACCTGGGGCTACAGGTGCCTGCCACCATGCCCTGCTAACTTTTTTTATTTTTAGTAAAGATAGGGTTTCACCATGCTGGCCAAGGTGGTCTTGAATTCCTGACCTTGTGATCCACCTGCCTTGGCTTCTGAAAGTGCTGGGCTAACAGGCCTGAGTCACTGTGCCTGGCCACTCTTTTT
>NW_016108199.1:9083-15300 GCF_001604975.1 Cebus imitator | reverse complement strand
CACCGTGTTGACCAGGATGGTCTCGATCTCTTGACCTCGTGATCCACCCGCCTCGGCCTCCCAAAGTGCTGGGATTATAGGTGTGAGCCACTGCGCCTGGCCTCTTTTTGTTTTTAAATAACAGCACTATTGCGTGTCTCACGAGTGCCACAGAAAACACATGTAAAATATTTTCCACCAAATTATGACTCTTTATTGTGGTAAAAATATATGCACCAGAAAATCAAACCCTCTTTGTAAAATGTCAAATGCATATTATGGTTAGCATAGATGCCCATTGCTGTCCAGCTACGGGGTAATTGAAGTTGATTCAAGTTCAGTCTCTAAGAATGTGTAACAGCTGTTCAGCGGGGGGTTTTTTCATGTAATTTTATTTAATTATTTATTTTTGGAAACAGGTTCTCACTCTCACCCATGCGGAAGTGCATCAGTGTGATCTGAAGCCTCACTGCAGCCTCAGACTCCTGGGCTGAAGCAATTTTCTTGCCACAGCCTCCTGAGTACCTGGGACTACAGGTGTGTACTTCCATAGGTACTAGGATTAGAGACTAGGTCTAACTTTTTTTTTTCTTTTCTTTTTTTTTAAAGAATGGTGGGTCTTCCTATATTGCTTAGACTTCTCTTGAACTCCTGCCTTCAGGAGATCTTTCTGTCCTGACCCCCAAAAGTGCTGGAATTTCAGGCACCAGCCACTGCATCTGGCTAGAAATTCATATTATTTTGTAATATCAGCAGGCTCTGCTTCTCAAAGCAAACCCCACTTTGAGAAGCAAACCCCACTGGAGAGGTGTTACACATTCTTGGAGAGGTGTTACACATTCTTGGAGAGGTGTTACACATTCTTGGAGAGTCAGCTTTGAAAGGTCCATTTATCTCTTCTCTTTAACTTTCAGATATGTTGAAGTGCAGAAAATCCTGTCCGTATAATTTACACTTACTGCTGCCTTCCACATGAAGGTATCAGAGCACATGATGACTTCTTTACATGGTACGTCTGAAAGAAAACTCAGAAATGTGACCAGGTAAGGTGACTGACACCTGTAGTCCCAGCAGGTTGGGAGGCCGAGGCAGGTGGATTACTTGAGATCAGGAGTTCGAGGCCAGCCTGGCCCCCATGGAGAAACCCTCTCTCTACTAAAAATACAAACATTAGAGGCCTGGTGCGTTGGCTCACTCTCGTAAACCCAGCCTTTTGGGAGGCTGAGGTGGGTGGATCCCTGAGGTCAGGAGTTTGAGACCAGGCTGAGACCGGGTTTCACCAACATGGTGAAACCCAGTCTCTAGTAAAAATACAAAAATTAGCCAGCCGTAATGGTGGGTCCTTGTAATTCCAGCTACTTCACAGGCTGAGGCAGGAGAATCCCTTCAACCTGGGAGGCAGAGGTTGCAGTGAGCTGAGATTGTATCTCACAACCTATTTTCTGTTTTCCATTCTATTAACTTCTTATGAATAAATTCCACATGGAGATAATTTAGGAAAAATTCTCCTAGGGTCAGAGTATCATAGACACTTTTTTTTAAAACCGTGTCTCACTTTGTCTCCAATAATAACATACAGTGAAGTGAGCTAGCAAGCTCACTGCAGACTGGCCCTCATATCCTTCAGCTATCCTCCTGACTTAGCATCCCAAAAAGCAGGAAGTACACTGATGCACAATTAAATGCAGCCATTTTTGGCTATTTCATAGAGACTCTATTTCTCCACGTTGCCCAGCCTTTGTCTCAAGTGCCTCAGGTGAAGTGCAATGCCTGTCTCAGCCTTGCAAAATGCTGGGATTAAAGACCTCAGTTATCACACCTGGACAGACACTATATCTTCAATTGCCACTGTGAAGACACACAAGACTAGGGAGATTTATCTTTTTATTTAATCTTCAGAATTCTACTTTATATGTGAATGAAAATGCAACATCCTTACATGAATAATCCACCCAAAAGCCAAAGTTGTTAAATTTTCTTTTCTAAACTTATTTGCACTTTTTTACCCTAAAAAACAAATCTTGTCAAAATTTTCTCATGAAAATACTTCCTTCTGCAGATTAATTTGTTACTTCTAAACAGTACGGATTATAAAATTTCTGTTTCAATGGAAAACTAAAGAACACTCAGGTAAGCATTCTTACATATTTTAGTAGTTATTTATATCTTTATATATAAAGCCATTAATCAGATCTTTACTCTTTATATATTCCATTACTTTAGGTTGTATGATCAAGTAAATTAATCAGTTAACTTACTTGGGTCCAAATCTTTTTATCTGATAGCATCATTGAGTTTCTCCACCACCCATTTTTTTGATTACTAGATAATTTCTTAAATGTTTAAGCAATCTGCACTCTGAATATTTATGCTGATATATTATACACTTAACTGTCCCAAAGGGATGACTTTTAAAGCATTCCTATCCATATTAAATTAAGTGTCATAGGCTGCACATAGTGGAAATCTGATATGCTGTGGCTTATGCCTGTATTAATAGCACTTTGGGAGGCAGAAGAGGGTGGATCCTGATCTGAAGACCAACTTGGCTGAGAGGGTGAAATGCTGTCTGTACAAAAATTACAAAGTATTAGCCAGCTCTGCTGGCAGACACCTGAAATCCCACTTACTAAAGATGCTGAGGAAGAAAAATAGATTGAACCCAATAGGTGGAGGTTGCAATGAACTAAGTTCAAGCCACTGCACCCTAGCTTAGATGACAAAGCCAGTCTCCATCACAAAATAAATACATACAGAAATAAATACAATAAAAATAACTTCACAAAACCCCAGCCCTTCCAGATCATACCCTTGATATAAATTGGTTATATCACCAATTTGTGAGAAGATATTGCTAAACACTTACAACCATTGTCAAATATTTCAAGAAAGGATTAATGTTAGCTCCTGAAAGAAATGTATTTTCCACTATTTAGGACCAATTAATGTCATTAAGCTATGTAGTTAAGCAATGTAGCTGCTCCGTCTTTTTTTTTTTTACAGAGGCTGATTGTGTGTCCCTGGCTAGAGTATGTGGGTGTGATCTCTGCTCAGTGCAGCCTCAGACTCCCAAGTTCAAGCAATTCTCATGCCTCAGTCTCCCAAGTAGCTGACATTACAGGCACCCACCACCCTAGTCACCCAGGATGGAGTGCAATGGTGGGATCTTGGCTCACTGCAACCTCCGCCTCCTGGGTTCAAGCGATTCTCCTGCCTCAGCTTCCCGAGTAGTTTGAATTCTAGGTACCCACCATCATGCCTGGCTAATTTTTGTATTTTTAGTAGACGCCAGGTTTAGCCTCATTGGTCAGGTTTGTCTGGAACTCCTGACCTCAGAGGATCTACCTGCCTCAGCCTCCCAAAATGCTGGGATAGCAGGTGTGAGTCACCACGCCCAGCCCAAATGTTCCAAACTCTTAAGTGACATGAACACAAAATTCTGTTACTTATAGCTCAGATGACGCAAGAAATTAATATTTTTCCTGCTGACAAAGAAATTCTAATAGCAGAGGTCAGAAGTTAGAGACCAGCCTGGTCAACGTGGTAAATCCCAGTCTCTACTAAAAAAAAATACTAAAGTAGGCCCTGCAGGGTGGTGTGTGCCTGTAATCTCAGCTACGCCAGAGGGAAAGGCAGGAGTGTCGCCTGAACCCAGGAGGTAGAGGTTGCAGTGAGCCAAGATAGTACCATTGCACTCCAGCTTGGGACACAGAGTGAGATTCAGAATGAAAAGAAAAATAAAATTCTTTCAACTTTTCCAAAGCTGTTAATATTTCTGCCATGAGTAATATTGGGGGTGGGAGAGAAATTATTCTGTAGTAACACAATATCTGCCTGTGAATTTAGGAGTCAATGAGAAATGTATTTCCTAATTTCACTTCTATCAGAATCTGCAGTGTTTGTATGCATTTCTTTGTTGTCTGCCAGTGTTTCCATCAAGGTGGGCTATAACTCCATTACAAACCATGCCTTGTGTTTTAGGTGCCCGTATGTGCTTACATTCACCTGGACTCTTTGCAAACTTTGGACGGAGGTGCCAGAGAGACACAGGCATGTGTTCCCTCTCTGTCAGACCGAGGATGATGGAATTAGAATCACCTGTGCTAAATCCATGTGTCTTCATTTTTCAGAACAAACCCACCTGGCCCCTTGCTGTGCCTCTGAGTTCTCTGCAGAGGGAGCTTGTTCATTCGGGCCCTTTCTACTTTGCTGGACCTCAGGTTCCTGCAGACCAGTGTTAATCTCTTCTGGAGGGTCTTTTCCAAACCCTTGATCTGCTCTGTTTTATTTATGGTGAGTCATTTCTGTGTCTGCAGACAGGGTAGGATCAAGCAAAGCTTCCCTGGTCTGACACTCAGGACCTGCAGGGATTTTGCGACGGAATCTCACTGTGTCACCCTGATTGGAGTACAGTGGCATGATCTCGGCTCACCACCATGTGCCTGTAAACCTATGCCATGATCATTGACCCATTTTAAGTAAAATAAAAGTTGGTAAAAACACATGTGAAACGTCTTTGATCCTGAGCTGCAGTTGTCTGAAATGCTGGCTTCTTTTTACATATGCCTCACTCTGTGGGAACAAAACTACAAAACCAGGTCCCATTTTAGAATTCACTCGTGAAAACGCAAGGGAATAAAGTGCAAATAGAGATGTATTTTTAAAAGTTTTTTGAACAAATTCAATGGTTATTACTTTTGGAGACAGAGTTTTGCTCTTGTTGCCCAGGCTGGAATTCAGTGGCACAATCTCAGCTCTTGGCAACCTCTGTCTCCCAGGTTCAAGCGACTTTCCTGCCTCAGCTTCCTGAGTAGTTGGAATTACAGGCACCCACCACCATGCCTGCCTAATTTGTGTATTTATTAGTAGAGATGGATTTTACCATGGTGGCCAACCTGCTGTCGAACTCCTGATCGCACGTGGTCCACTGGCCTCGACCTTCTACAGTACTGGGCTTACAGGGATGAGCCACCATGCCTGGCAAAGCTTTTCTAACTGGATAGCTTGAGAACCTCTCTTCCTCTTGTTTTTATAAAGCGTTGACCTCAGGCTCACATTCTGAAAGAGTCTGACAGTTCCTGTACTATTCTTTTGGATTTGGGCAAAATACATATAATGTCACATGCACCAGTTTAACTGTTTCTCATCTTGAAAATAGTTTCATGGGCCGTGTGCAGTCGCTCATCCCTGTATTCCCTGTACTTTGGGAGGCCGAGGTGGGTGGATCACTTAAGGTCAGGAATTCCAGACCAGCCGTGCCAACATGGTGAAACCCTGTCTCTACTAAAAATATAAAAAAATTAGCTGGGTCTGGTGGCAGGAGCCTGTAGACTCAGCTACACGTGAGGCTGAGGCAGGAGAATCACTTGAACCTGGGGGGCGGAGGTTGCAGTGAGTCGAGATGGTGCCACTGCATTCCACCCTGGGCAACATAGTGAGACTCCATCTTAAAAGAAAAAAAAAATAGAAAAGAAAACAGTTTCCCATGAAGCCTCGAGTCTGAAGTGGGTGTCTGATTCTCGGGGGAAAGAACCTCCTGCTTTAAAAAAAAGTTAGTATTAAAGTTCTAGGGTACATGTGCAGAAGGTGCAGGTTTATTACAAAGGTATACATGTGCCTTGGTAGTTTGTTACATTCATCATCCTGTCATCTACATTGGGGATTTCTCTTAAAGCTAGACCTCACCTAGCCCTCCACCTGCTGCCATCCCTCCCCTAGTGCCTCACCCCCTGCTATCGCTCCCCTACCTCTAATACTCTGCTATTCCTCCCCTCACCCCCACCCACTGCTGTCTATCCCCTAGGTCCTCGCCCTTGCTATCCTTTCCCTAGCCCCCATGCTCTGCTATCCCTTCCCTAGTCCCCAACCCCATGCTATCCTTCCCCTAGCCCTCCACCCCCTGCTATCCCTATGGAAGCCCCTAAACCCCTGCTATTCCTCCCCTTGCCCAACCCCCTGCTGTCCATCCCCTAGCCCCTCACCCCTGCTATTTCTCCCCTAGCTCCCCAACCGTCTGCTATCCCTTCCCTGGCCCCCAGTGGTTGCTATTCCTCCCCTAGCCCCACATCCCCTGCTAACCCTCCCCTAGACCCTACCCACTGCTATTTCTCCCCTAGCCCCTCCACCCTTTGCTATCCTTCCCCTGTCCCTAATAGGCTGCTGTCCTACCCCTATCCCCTAGCCCCCTGCTATCCCTCCCCTACCTCCTAACTTCCTGCTATCCCTCCCCTAGCCACAA
>NW_016108199.1:6842-7818 GCF_001604975.1 Cebus imitator | reverse complement strand
AAGGATAGGAACAGACACTTCTAAAAAGAAGACAATCATAGGGGAAAGAAAACTCCTGCTTGTAGACACAGGAAAAGCTTCACTCTTGGACCTGATTAGAAATAACAGCGACCTGTGTACCCTCTGAGGCAGTCTTTGAAGGAGTATTACTGAACCTAATAACCATGTCATTATGCTCCCACACCTGTGATAACTTCAGCCTGCCATGCACAAGTCTGCCATGCTCATCAAACACATTCTCCCAAGGCAAACACAGAAATTAGTTTTTCAGAAATCCCTTCTGATTGCAAAGTAAAAGGCCCTTTGAGAAAGGCAACAGGTGTTCTGGGGAGTAAAGGGGTCTTTGGTGACAAATGCATATGTGGATGACGGATACCAGACTGGAGCTTTCCAGTAAATGGAGACAGCTTTTTGGAAAGGGCTGGTAAGAGGGATATTTTCTGTACAGAGGAAAGGGACTCACAGGCTTCAGAGTTTGCAAGCATAAAAGTTAAAGGAGGTAGGGGAAAAACTAGGTGGGAAGCCAGGCACCGTGGCTCAGGCCTGTAATCCCAGCACTTTGGGAGGCTGAGGATGGAGGATCACCTGAGGCCAGCAATTCAAGATCAGTCTGGCCAACATGGTGAAACCCTATCTCTACTAAAAATACAAAATTAACTATGCATGGTGTCATGTGCCTACAATCCTAGCTACTCAGGAGACTGAGGCTGGAGAATCACTTGAACCCGGGAGGCAGAGGTTGCAGTGAGCTGAGATCAAGCCACTGCACCCCAGCCTGGGCAACAAGCCTGACTTGTCTCAATAATAATAAGCATCATCATAACGGTCGGGGACAGTGGCTCACATCTGTCATCCAGCACTTTGGTAGGCCAAGGAGAGAGGATTACCTGAGTTCAGGAGTTCGAGATCAGTGTAGTCAACATGGAGAAACCCTGTATATTTTTTGCCTACAAAAAATATAAAATTACCCAAGGGT
>NW_016108199.1:2962-5822 GCF_001604975.1 Cebus imitator | reverse complement strand
TTTGTTTTGCATTTTTTGAGACGGAGTCTCAGTCTGCTGCCCACCTGGAGTGCAGTGGCTCCATCTCAGCTCACTGCAACCTCCACCTCCCAGGTTCAAGTGATTGTCCTGCCTCAGGCTGACGAGTACCTGGGACTACAGGCACCCGCCATTGGGGCTGGCTAATTTTTGTATTTTTAGTTGAGACCTGGTGCCACCATGTTGGTCTGGCTGGTCTCAAACTCCCGGCCTCAGGTGATACACCCACTTCAACCTACCAAAGTTCCAGGATTACAGGTGTGAGCCACCAAGCCCAGCCCAGAATTAAGTTTTGAGCATAGTCATTGAGTTACGTGTCCTACTCAACATTTATGAAGTCTGCTTGCTACTCCTAGAAATAAGTAAATCTAACTTGAGGCCAGGAGTTCAAGACCAGCATGGCCAACATGGTGAAACCCCATCTCTACTAACAATGCAAAAAAAGACAGGCGTGGTGGCCGGCAGCTGTCACCCAGCCACTCCGGAGGCTGAGGCAGGAGAATCACTTGAACCCGAGTGGTGGAGGTTGCAGTGAGCTGAGATGGTGCCACTGCAAACCAGCCTGGTCACCAAGAGCAAAACTCCATCTCAAGACAATAATAATAAAATAAAATAATACGGCTGGGTGTGGTGGCTCGCACCTGTAATCCCAGCACTTAGGGAGGTTGAGGCAGGCAGATCACAAGATCAGGAAACCCAGACCAACCTGGCCAACATGGTAAAAGTTGTCTCTACTAAAAATACAAAAATCAACTGTGTGTGGTGGTGGGCACCTGTAATCTCAGCTACTTGGGAGGCTGAAGAAGGAAAATCACTTGAACCTGGGAGGCGGAGGTTATGGTGAGCCAAGATCTCACCACTGTACTCCAGTCTGGGGTAACAAGAGCAAAACCCTGTCTCCAAAAAAAAAAAAAAAAAAGAATGATGTGATATGCGGGGAATATTGTCTCATACCTTGAGTGACACAGAGTGAGAATGTCACAGCAAATTAATTAATTAAATAAGAATGAATCAATATGTAGATCTATAGTTTCTCCTCAAAAACACATACAATTAATGAAATAAAACAAGAATGAATCAGCACCCACACCTGTCGTTTCTCCTAAAAAAAATAAGTTAATTAATTAAAGTAGGAATGAATGAATACCTAGATCTACAATTTCTTCTGAAAAAATTAACAATATTGCTTAAATAAAACAAGAATGAATAGCACCTAGATCCATCCATTGTATCTTCTCAAAAACGTAAATGAAATTAATCAATTAAATCAAGTGAGAATGAATTTCTACCTAAAGCCATGGTCTCTTCTCAAAAAATAAATAAAATTAATTTAAAAAACAAGAATGAATCAGCCCTTAGATCTATAGTTTCTTCTAAAAAATAAAACTAATTAATTTATTAAAAGAATAAATGAATACATAGATGCATAGTTTCTTCTCAAAAAGTAACTAAAATTAATTAAAGAATGAATCCATACACAGTTCCATCATTTCTTCTCAAAATAATAAAATAAAACTTATTAAGTAAAACAAGAACTAATCAGCACCTGTATCCATAGTTTCTTCTAANATAGATTACATATACACACATATTAAATTATTATGTGAAGGGAAAGTATGCAGATAACCTCTGTACTATTTCTAAAAATACAGTTTAATAAAGTATATTTCCAAGCATTTTCTCAGAATTGAAGATACTTATATTTCTGAGCACTTTCCTAAAAACCTAAAATTATATTTCAGAAACAGGAAAGAAGCAACACTAATCTCACTCTATCCCACATGTGGATCCCTTCTGCAGAGTGTGGATTATGTCCTGGTCTTGTCCCCAAGTACCCCAGTTACAGGGAGGCAGAAATCGGTGAATTTCCTTGGACAGTTTCCATGTAACTGTCTTTCTCCCATCTCTGTGCTGGCTCCACAGAATGAACAGTGGATCCTTATGACAGCTAGATGTGCCAATTTTATGTAACACTGAGTAATTCATTTCAAGATTAAGATATTATTATATAGCAAGTAAAATATTGAGATTGTTAATGAGTATATTTCTACCTCTCTCTCTCTCTCTCTCTCTCTCTCTCTCTCTCTGTCTCTCTCTCTTTCTGGGTGTGTGTGTGTGTGTGTGTGTGTGTGTGCCATAGACAGAGAGAGAGAGAGAGAGAGAGAGAGAGAGAGACAGTGTCTTACTCTATTAACCAGGTGGGGGTGCAATGGCATGACTCACAGTAGCCTCAGACTCACAGTAGCCTCAGACTCCCAAGATTAAGGGGTTCTCCCACCTAAGTCCCATGATTACCTCAGAACACAGGCACACACCACTGCCTCTGTGTATGTATTTTTTTTTTTTGCAAGGATGGAGCCTCACCTTGTGGTCCACATGGTCTCAAATGATCCTTGGAAATCATGTCCAAAGTACTCTTTGTACTTTAGCGCTTACTTGGACGTCATCTGATTCACACAATTGCCCGGAGTATTTTCACATTGATGTGGGAATAATAAGACTTTCTTGATTTTGTTTCCTCAGAAACAACTTAGAAGCCCTGGCCCTGGCCCTGGTCCAAGTGGGGCTTATCGATCTCCAGGATCCTGCCCAAGCTCCATCTGTCAGCAATGAGCATGCCATACTCTACCTACATCCCATGAGACCTCTACAATCTGGCTTGATCTTCATGAAGCAGCCTGTACATTTTCAACACCGGCTGTTTCCTTCATGCCTGGAGGAAAGTCAGAAACCACAGAAAAACATACAGCTATATGACTGTTGGCTATTCAGCTGGTCCTTATGAGGGGTAAGTAATGAAGAAGATACTTGCATGGAAGAGAAGCATGTTTGGAAAGATAAT
>NW_016108199.1:0-1724 GCF_001604975.1 Cebus imitator | reverse complement strand
GTGAGATGTAATTAAACTTAACAGTTTCTGCACAGCAAAAGAGACAATAATTAGGGGTAACCCACAACCAACAGAATGGGAAACACTTTTTGCAATCTACCCATCTGACATGGGCTAACAACCAGAATGTACAAAGAACTACAGCAGATTTGCAAGAAAAGAACAAACCCATTCAAGAATGGACAAAGGTATGAACAGACACCTTTTCAAAAGAAGACCTTTATGAGGCCAACAAATATATGAAAAAATGCTCACCAGCAGTGGTCATCAGAGCCATTCAAATCAAAACCACATTGCGATACCACCTCGCACAAGCTAGAATGAGGTTCAGTAAAGCAATCAGGAGACCACAGATGCTGGAGAGGATGTGCAGAAATAGGAATGCTTTTACACTGTTGGTCGGAGTGTAAATTAGTTCAGCCATTGTGGAAGACAGCATGGCGATTCCTCAAGGATGTAGAAATAGAAATTCCATTTGATCCGACAATCCCAATACTGGGTATATGCCCAAAGGATCATGAATTTTTCCATTATAAAGACACGTGCACATGTATGTTCATTGCGGCCCTGTTTGCGATAGTGACGACCTGGAGCCAACCCAAGTGCCCATCAATGATAGACGGGACAGGGAAAATGTGGCACATATGCACCATGGAATACTATGCAGCCATAAAAACGATGAGTTCGTGTCCTTTGTAGGGACATGGAATGAATCTGTAAACCATCATTCTCAGTAAACTGACACAAGAACAGAAAACCAAATAGCACATGTTCTCACTCATAGGAGGGTGTTCAACAGTGAAAATACATGTGCACAGGGAGGGGAGCCTCACACACTGGCGTCTGTTGGTGGGTGGGGAGCGAGGGGGGCGCTGAGGTTGAGGAGGGATAACACTGGGAGAAATGCCCGATGTAGACGACGGTGGAATGGAGACAGCAAAGCACCACGGTGTTGCAGGTGCACCTATGCAACAATCCTGCAAGATCTGCACATGTACCCCAGAACTTAAAGTACAATTTAAATACATGAATGGGACTAACATTAAGACACACTCCTCTAACACAAAGTCATTTCTTTCTTACCACACAGTACCTTACATTCGTAACAAAATTATTTTAAATTTAGTATACATTAAGTTAAAGACAGCAGGACTTTTAGAAACACAATGGTAGTTGGTAAATAATGTGTTTTCAGTGCCAGTACGCTAGACTGTATTACACTGGGATTATCATTTTCCTCCTTCCCTGAGCTGTTACAAAACCTGTCACAATATTAGCAATTTCTGTTTCATATTCCTGTGCTTCCCTTATTTCCTTGGAAACTGAGAGATCTCTTCTGGTCTCATGCATTAAATTTTCTCTTAATCACAAAAGGAGGTATCTTATAGTTACCTCCAATGCCATAGCTACAGTGCATAATACATTTAAAAAACAAAGGAGGCCGTAATTATTTTCTTACATCTTCAATGTCTAATTCAGCAGGTTTCTAGTAAATGGAGACAGCTTTTTGGAAAAGACTGGTAAGAGGGACATTTTCTGTACAGAGGACAGGGACTCACAGGCTTTAGAGTTTGCAATCATAAAAGTTAAAGGAGGTAGAAAAAAAACTAGGTGCGAGGCCAGGCACTGTGGCTCATGCCTGTAATCCCAGCACTTTGGGAGGCTGAGGACGGAGGATCACCTGCAATTAGAGATCAGCCTATCCATCATGGTGAAACCATACC
>NW_016108198.1:237542-240241 GCF_001604975.1 Cebus imitator | reverse complement strand
AGGCCGAGTCAGGCCAATCACGAGGTCAGGAGATTGAGACCATCCTGGACAGCATGATGAAACCCCATCTCTATTAAAAGTACAAAAATTAGCTGGGCATGGTGGCGTGCGCCTATAGTCCCAGCTACTGGGGAGGCGGAGGCAGAATTGCTTGAACCCAGGAGGCGGAGGCTGCAGTGAGCCGAGATCGTGCCGTTGCACTGCAGTCTAGTGACGGAGTGAGACTCCATCTCAAAAAAAAAAAAAAGAGAGATATAGAGACAGAAATCAGATCAATGGTTGCTGGCCACTGGAGTTGGGGATGGGTGGACTGACCACCAGGAGAACTTTTTGAGATGATAAGAATATCCTATATCTTGACTGTGGTATTGTTTACATTATTGGATAAGTCTGTCAAAACAGAATTATACACCTAAAAGGGTGGTTTTTACTTCTCTGTAAATTATATATCAGTAAACCTGACTTAAAATAAGAAAAGCAAGCTCTTATCATCCCAGCCTCCTGGAGCTTACAGTATGAAATGTAACTTTAGGCCGGGTGCGGTGGCTCAAGACTGTAATCCAAGCACTTTGGAGGCCAAGGCGGGCGGATCACCTGAGGTTGGGAGTTCAAGACCAGCCTGACCAACATGGTGAAACCCCGTCTTTTAAAAAAAAAAAAAAAAAAAAAGAGTAAATATGAGGTTTCATTTGCTTAGGTTTGGCAAAGGCTTGGCTAACTAAACAGGTAACTGTTTTTGACAGTTACATCATTGTTTTCAGTCAGGCAAGAGTAAGGAAAGAGTAACTAAACCGTTTGTTTTTTTTTTTTTCCTGTTTGAATAAGAGTAACCAGAAATATTGTGGTTATTTGGGGTTTTCATGACCTTCATTCAATTAGAGTTTCAGGCTGTTCAACTTTAAACAACCTTCTGCTTGCTGTCCTGTCATATGGGAAATTTCATTTCCAAAAAAAGAATTAATTTCCAGCCTGGGCGAAACCCCATCTCTACAGAAAAATACAAAATTAGCTGAGCATGGTAGCATGCACCTTTGGTCCCAGCTACTCAGGAGGCTGAGGTGGGAGGATTGCTTGAGCCTGGGAGGTCAAGGCTGCAGTGTGCCATGATCACACCACCACATCCTAGCCTGAGTGATATGTGACACTCTGTCTCTAAAAAGAAAAGAAAAAAGGAATAATTTAAATCCTTATACCAAATTGTCTACCAAATGATTTCTGTTCCACTCCAGAAGTGTTTTCCTCCAGTCCCTTCTTCTCCCCACACCCCCTTGACTTCTCCTGTCTTCTGTGGACAACTGTAACTAATGCATGTTTTTGCTAGGCTATATTATATTTTTTCTATGTACTATGGCCCAATTATATTTTTTCAAATAAGCTAATGGATGTAAGCACTAGTGAAATCTGAATAAGGTCTGTAGTCTGCTCAATAGAATTATACTCATGTCAATTTCCTGGCTTTCAATATTTTTCCGTAGTTTTTGTAAGATGTTCCCATTGGAGAAAATGTACCCGGGCCCTCTTTGCAACTACCTATGGGTGTATCATTATTTCAAAGTAAAAAATTAAAGTATAGGGACAGAGGCGGGGCTCGGTGGCTCACGCCTGTAATCCCAGCACTTTGGNAAAAAAAAAAAAAAAAATAGATGCCACATCAACAAGAATTTTGAGGATTTGCCTTTCATTTGGAATGAGAGCCCTATGGAAATATGTGTAGGAGTGGATTATCAGGCGCTTACACTAAGAGAGTGAACCATGAGTCTCAGTGGGCTGAAAGCACTGACTGGTGAGCACTCACTACAGACTCCAGTTTCAATGTGTGTTCATGCAGGTGGTGGTAACGCTAATAGTTCACTTGCCTAGGTGACTGAAGCTTGAACTCAGTAGTGGCCTGCAGTTCATGGGTTTGGTGAACCTGGTATGAGGTAATGGAGGAAATCCAAAGGCTTAAGGAAAGGCTAATGTTTGAGTAGATTCATCATATGCGAATGTTTCCCCCAACTGTGTTTTCTGGGAAGATCGAGAAGATGCTGTCTTCACGGACACACTGAGACCGGCCGTAGTGTAGGAGCACCTGCATCCTTGTAGAGATCTGTGGTGCTCTCCTCTGTAGGCTATACTGAAGTGGACTCCCTGAGGGGACAACAGAACCGTGGTGTAAGGCCGGGCGCAGTGGCTCACACTTGTAATCACAGCACTTTGGGAGGCCAAGGCAGGTGGATCACGAGGTCAGGGGTTGAAGACCAGACTGGCCAACATGGCGATACCCTGTCTCTACTGAAAATACAAAAAATTAGCTGGTCGTGGTGGCACGCACCTGTAATCCCAGCTACTCTGGAGGCTGAGGCAGGAGAATCTCTTGAACCCAGGAGGCGGAGATTTTGGTGAGCAGAGATCACGCCATTGCACTCCAGCCTGGGCAACAGAGCAAGACTCTGTCTCAAAAAAATTAAAATTCAGAACCATGGTGTAGAAGAGAGCATGTCACAACTCTAGTCTGTTCAAGACAAAGTGGCCACGTCTATCATAAAGGTGAGCATGGACATAGATTCAGTCAGAATGCCTTTGCCCACAGACATCTCTGGGAAGGGCTGACTGAGCAGTGTCTCTAGGGATGAAACAGAGTGGTAAGCTACTACAGCATTGCTTGAGGTATAACCTGGAATGTTCTAGGTCTGGGACCCAAATACATGACTTTTTTT
>NW_016108198.1:226410-237407 GCF_001604975.1 Cebus imitator | reverse complement strand
AGATCAGGTCACTGCAACCTCCACCTCCCAGGATTCAAGCGATTCTCCTGCCTCAGCCTCCTGAGTAGCTGGGATTACAGGCTCGCCACACCACGCCTGGCTAATTTTTGTCGTTTTAGTAGAAACCGAGTTTCACCATGTTGGTCAGGCTGGTCTTGAACTCCTGACCTCATGATCTGCCCATCTTGTCCTCCCGAAGTGCTGAGATTACAGGCGTGAGCCACCGAGCTCAGCCATATATGACTTTTTTGAGACAGAGTCTTGCTCTGTCACCCAGGCTGGAGTGCAGTGGTCCGATCTCAGCTCACTGCAATCTCTGCCTCCTGAGCTCAAGCGATCCTTTCACCTCAGCCTCCCGAGTAGCTGGGATTAGAGTGTCCCACCACGCTTGGGTAATTTTTAATTTTTAATGTATGTAGAGGTGTTTTTTCACTATGCTGTGCAGGCTGGTCCCAAAATCCTGGGCTCAAGTGATCCACCCACTTCTGCCTCTCAAAGTGCTGGGATTACAGGTGTGAGCCACCGCGCCCCGCCGCAATCCCTGACTTGTATTGCCCCAGTGGTGTTACAGCCTCGAACCCAGTCACCTAAGTCACCGCTGGGATCCAGAGACCCATGATGGAAAGGGAGGCTAGGTTCCCCTGGGAAGGACTTTGCACGGTGGCTGCAAGTGCACACCAGAAACCGTTCCAAGCTTTTCTCAAAGGGACCTGCAGCCAGTTATTAAAGCGGCATATCATCCTGGAAAACAGGTGCGCTCGAGCAGGATTCCCTCCCGTCCTTCTGTGAAAGGACAGGAAGACATTGTTACCCCACCTGCAGAATGGTAGACAGACACCTCCAAACGCCACTTCCCCCAGGATGTCCTCCCTCTCTGCGCACCTTTCCCTAGATGCTACCCCGTGGGCGGCCGGGGGCGGTCGTGCTTCCCCAAGACCCCCAGACGCGCCTCGAGGCACTCAGAGTACAGTGGAGTGGAAAGGGCGGGGCGGCGTCGAAGCCAGAGCGGCTCACGGGAGGCGGCGCCAGAGACGCAGCTGGCCGGGAGGGTGCGGGTCAGGGTGGGCGGAGCGGGCCTAGTGATGCCCCCGGGGTCTCCCAGGCCATGGATCTTTGTGGAGACTTCTCGGCGTCTTCCCCGCGACAATGTGCGAACCCTGGGTCTCCAGCAAACGGGGATACGGGGCACGGCTCCTAGCCCTGCCTCTCTGGTCGGGGAATGGGTCTAGGGGGCGACTCTGCTGCTCCGGCCTCCCGAGTTGACAAAGGAACGCCGGCCTAGGGCCCGGTATGGTGCTTCACCGCCGGGCCCTCTAGCCTAGCAAGAGGCACGGAGCGCGTGTCCGGGGCCCGCGCAAGCTCGGGGATACTTTCGCGGTCGCTGGGAGGCCCACCCAGGGGTACTTTCCTTTTTTCCATTCTCGGAAATATACGTCTGTCATAGTTAACAGCAAAGCCTGGGGCAAGAGTTCTACGCCCAAGATGGCCAGCCGGAAGCGGGCTTCTCGAGACCAGGTGGCGAAGCCCCATTCGTCAGCTGGCCGCCCGCGGCCCCGGTACCCGGCCACCTCTCTACTCTGCGCATGTGCTAGGCTACGCCCGCGTCTATGGTCATGACGTCTGACAGAGCGTCTATCCGCCTCCGCCAGGACTCTATGGTTCTTACGCGCTAAGATAGACCGTGTATATAAAGCATGCGCAGGCGTAGGAGCGCCTCTTTTCCTTAGGCACGGTGAGTAAGCGCGCTTGTGGTATCTGGCCGTGCCCTTGCAGGTTCTGACCGCTGGTTTTATGCCTGTTCTCGTCTTCCGTTCCGACGCTGTCTTTCGTTGCAGCCACTGAAGATCCTGGTGTCGCTATGGGCCGCCGCCCCGCCCGTTGGTGAGTTTTGAATCCATGTACTTTAACAGCTGGGAAATGAGCGGGGAAAGAACTACCTTTGGCCCCTGAAAGCACCTGTGAGGTGGAGCCCCCCCCGCCCCGCGGCGGCCCTGTCTTTGGAACTGACCCTATGTTTTGCCTCACATCCCTCGATTCTTTTTAAGTCTTAAGTATTACTGTCTGTTCCTTCATTCCCGTGTCGATGTGGAAGCGACGTTCCTCTCATATCTCTCCCTCTGTCCTGCAAGCTCGCCATATTTTTGGGCGCTAGATACCCTCTCGGGGCCTTTGTGTGCGTTCCCTGTCTTATTTCCGGGCGACGTGCCTCGTGCCTTCTCGGACGTGAAGGGCAGTCCCGGGAAAACGGGTGCAGCCGCCTCGTGTGCCCGACAGGGGGCAGGCACCAGACACCTTTCCACTCGGCTCGGAGGTGGATTTAGTGCCACGTGCCCAAAAGTCTTCAGTTGGGTGACCTGAGCTGTGGAATGATAATGCGGTGAATTTGTAGTACACAGTGTCTGAGAGAGCATTTTTAACTAAGAAAACTTGTTGCAAAGTGTGTACTTTTAGGAAGTGTAAGACAAAGTAACGGAAAAAGTGGCTTTTATGTTTCTACTTGGGTGCCCTCTGTGCTGCAGCAGCGAAGTGTTGCTTTGGAGCTCATTTCCCTGAAGGGAAGCAGCTTAGAAGTGGACGTGCATTCCCTCGTTTGGGTTGATGGTTGAGTTTTCTGTGAACCTCACCTGACCTGGGTTTTTCCACTCCCTGCAGTTACCGATATTGTAAGAATAAGCCGTACCCAAAGTCTCGCTTCTGCCGAGGTGTCCCTGGTAAGTAGTGGAAGAGCTGCTGCACTAGCTTGGCCCTACTGACCCAGCATCCGTTTGCGACACCCCCTGCACACTTACCCAATCCTTTTTTAGATGCCAAGATTCGCATCTTTGACCTGGGGCGGAAGAAGGCAAAAGTGGATGAGTTTCCGCTCTGTGGCCACATGGTATCAGATGAATATGAGCAGCTCTCCTCTGAAGGTAAGGCTGGATTCTCTGTAAATCACCCCCAGTTGTCCTCCTGCTCCCTCGGCCCCATTCGCGTGCACTGCACAGGTACTGGGAGTTTGAGCCTTTTCACAAAACTCAGCCAACACATTTCCCCCGAGCTGGAGATGGTCATGGTGGATGTTTCTCTACTGTCTTCTCTCACTTTGCTGCTTTCCTTCCCCCCTACCTAGCCCTGGAGGCTGCCCGAATTTGTGCCAATAAGTACATGGTGAAAAGTTGTGGCAAAGATGGCTTTCATATCCGAGTGCGGCTCCACCCCTTCCACGTCATCCGCATCAACAAGATGTTGTCCTGTGCTGGGGCTGACAGGTGAGCTTGGTCTGGGGCTTTTGGAGGCAGTTGTCCCATAACTTGGAGCCTCTACATTATTAGGCTTGCATTAATTTGTCAGAGCATAGAGGTGGCCCCAGTGACTCAGCCATCATGGCTGACTACTAGAAAAGCCAGGACACAGCTGGCAAGTGACTTTCAGTGGTCACTCAGTAGGACTCCTTCCTTCCTGTGGACCGTTGTGGATAGAAGCAAGAAAGCATGAGTAAGTTTTAGCAACCTCTTAGTCACAGGTGAAGGGAAACACTTGTAGTGGGAATGGCTTTCCTTGCTTTGAGCTTGATGACAGCCATCTGCCAGCAAGCAGGTAGAGCTGGCAGAGGAGCCCAGTGGTGCCTTACAGGGTGTATCAGTGGTTCTTGGGATCCTCTGCAGCCAATTAAGCCGACTGAGTTCCTTTCCTCATAGGGGCCCAGTGTGCAATGGCTGCAAACAGCAGCTTCCTTGGTAGTGTATGCAGCCTGTTTCTTGTATGGGTTGCTCTAAGGGACCTTGGAGACAGGGCTTCCAGATGTATGTTCATGTGTCTGACCTTGCACTGCCCCAATGTAGGCTCCAAACAGGAATGCGAGGTGCCTTTGGAAAGCCCCAGGGCACTGTGGCCAGGGTTCACATTGGACAAGTGATCATGTCCATCCGCACCAAGCTGCAGAACAAGGAGCATGTGATTGAGGCCCTGCGCAGGGCTAAGTTCAAGTTCCCTGGCCGCCAGAAGGTATGTGGTGCTGCAGCCCCCTTCTCCCACCTTACCTTGCCACAGGCCTCCTGACTCAGCTCTTTCCATTGCCCCCTAGATCCACATCTCAAAGAAGTGGGGCTTCACCAAGTTCAATGCCGATGAATTTGAAGACATGGTGGCTGAGAAGCGGCTCATCCCAGATGGCTGTGGGGTTAAGTACATCCCCAATCGTGGCCCTCTGGACAAGTGGCGGGCCCTGCACTCATGAGGGCTTCCACTGTGCTGCCCCCTTATAATATGAACCAATAAATTTACTTCTTGTCCACCTATGTCTTTGTATCTGCATTCTTGAGGGGGAAGGAACTTATCTGAGAACCTTGGAGTCATCATTGCCCTTCGACTTCAGAAACTGGTTAACAACTCAGCCCTGCTCATGAGGCAGCAAAGGGCTAGGGCTGGTGGCCTTGTGTCAGTTGTATACTCTGGAACTTGACTTGGACCTCCCCAGGTCCTAGGCAGTAGGTTGAAAAGCACTGAAGTGCTTTTCATAAAGCACAGCTGCAGCAAAGCCTTGCAGTCCCGGGCTGAAGTCAGCCTCGGATTGTGTTGTTTATTACAACACATGGGGATGAAGAGAGCTTGTGGGCTAGAGGCTGACCAGCAGCAGCCTTTATTTAGCAAGGGTAGATGTTGTCATGCTGGGCGTGGTCTCAGCCATCTGGTTTAGCTAGTCTCCGGAATCATCCAGGTACTGATGGTGTCACCTGGGATTTGCCTATCTCTAGCAGCCTCCTGAGCCCCATGCACCTACCCTTTCTACAGCCTGCATTCCCAGAGCCCTCACCATCATTTGGTCTGGGCTGACCTTTGCTCCTTTGTAACAAAAAGACCTGGGAACAGATAGATGTGGCATGCTTTGGCCTGGGGATCCTAGATGTCTGAGTTGAACTGTTGTAGAACAGCAATGACCTTTGGGGGAGCAGCAGAATGAGAACAGTGATAAGTGGGTGGTCTGATCATCTAGGCCCAGGGACAGGAACTCTAAAGGCTTCTGGTTCCAGAGCTGGGGTATGGTGGCCCACTTGGCCCCAGCCCCCAGCCTGTGGCTTCCAAGAGGCCTCTGTTTTTTTATAATCTCAATTTACAGCCATTTCTAAGGTTTTTAATTACCTTCATTTATTATTTTTTTTGCCAAACATACCTGGGAATACTTTATTTTTGTTTACCTTGGGGCAATGGTTCCGTATCATAAATGTGATCAGAGTTAATACATGGCCTGTTAACTGCTCTTTTTGGGCAGTGGCAGGTGGGGAGGGAGGGCTCGGCACGTTACTCACATTTTACTGTCCTGCAGCCCCTTTCCTGGGGCTCCTGGGTTCAAATAGGAGCTTTTGCAGTTACATAACTGGTGCAGATTTTTTGTGTGCACCTGTTGCCTTAACCAGCCTTGGCTGGACCTTGCCAGACAGGCCGAAGCCTGTGCCAACCCAGACGACAGCACCCGGGTGGCACAAGCACGGCTGTGTGGCGCTTATGACAGGCCTGACTGCAGTGCTCACCAGATTACAATGAGCTGAAATATTTCCCTGTGTTTGCTGGTTTCAGGGAAGTGGTTTGATGGAGTGAGTGGCTTAATCACCCTCCTTGTAGCTACTGGGGCTTCATGGTTTCCTGGTGATTCTTCCCAATCCACAATAAAGACGGCCCATTGGCATATGCACTAGTGCCATATCTCACCCATCGGGAGTTTTGTTCTCAGTAACTGTCCTTGTCATACAAAGTCTTGATTCCTCTTTCTGAGCCCTCCCTTCCCCTCCCCCAACTCGGAGCCCACTTTGTCTCCACTCCTGATACTACGCTACCTGGCAGGTGGCATGAGTTCAGCCTTGGATACCCTGGATTCCTCTTCTAATCTAGGCACAAGCCCAACCAAAAAACAAGAGCCAAATCAAACAAAAGATGGGGGCGGACTGCAGTCACAGAGTTGGATAGATGGGGAGAGGCTGCGGTTTGAGTCCTAAAAGGCAGCAGGCTCTAGAGGGGGGACGCTTAGGTGGTAGGGCACAGCTGAGGGGGCAGGAGTGACAGCAGCAACAGAACAGCGAGGCTGAGAGGCTGGACACTGTGCGCCTGGCTCAGGTTCAGCTCCACCTCCACGGGGTAGTGGTCACTGATGTTGAGGGCCTGGGAATGGGTGGTGGCGCAGTGTCAGTGCTTGGGGCCGAGGGGCTTCCCGGTGACCCAGCTCCTGCCCTCCCTCCTTGGCCTCATCCCTTCACCTCCTCCTCGGTGAGCTGGAAGCTCATGGGGAAGTCAAAGGCCGCCGCAGTGTGCAGCAGGCTCCGGCAGCGCTCGCCGTGCAGCACGATGCGGTCATAGGTGCAGTGGGTGCTGGCCCGCACCGTGGTGTCCTCCCCATCGGCAATCACCCAGTGGAAGCCTGGTTCCGTCCGCAGCTCCAGCTTGTCTAGGCGCTTTTTGGTCAGTGACGCACAGTCAGCATTGAAGTCCCCAAGCAGGATCACATCCTAAAGACAGAGCAGCCATCGGGCTGGCCACTGAGCCGCCCTATTGTCCCTCCCGTGCAAACTGCCCAGGCCTACCTACCTTGGTCTGCCAGTGCTGGGAGACCTCCAGAAACACATGGTAGAGGGCATTCAGCTCCTTCTCCACGGCCTTAGGAGTGGTGTGCAGTGGAACCAAAACCAGGCTGGGAAGGACTGCAAGGCCCAGGGACCGAGGGCTGCCATCCACTCCTGGCCCTTCTTCCCTAGCCCCTCTGGGTGAGGAAGTCTCCAGTGGAGCCAGCCAGAACCCACCCTTCTGCTCCCACATACCAAGCCCACCCTTCTTCCCTTCCTACCCTTGCCGGGCAAAGAGAACTGGGCCACAAATGGCTCCCGGGCAAAGAGATCATCTTTGTCGTTGTACACGTAGAAACTCAGGACCTGTGTTTTATGTGACCTGGGAGGACCAAGAGATGGGCAGCAGTGGCCCCACGTCACTGATTTTGGCTTGCAAGTGTCAAACGGCACTCAGGGAGGGGCCTGTCTCTAATCTTAACCCTCCACCAACATCTGCAATGTGGCACAGCCCTCCTACCCTGTCTCTAGAACTTTAAAAAAATCAGACCATATGCCATAAAATTCACCTGCTTCAAGTATACAACTCGTTTTTTTTGGACATTCACAAGGCTCTGCAACTATTGCTACAATCAATTTTAAAACGTCATCACCCATTACCCCTAAGAAAAACATAACATCCATTACCAGTTACTCGCCATTCTCCCTACAACCACTATTTGTTCTCTATCTTGTACATTTGCCTATTCTGGATATTTCATACAAATGAAATCAGATCATCTGTGGCCTTTCAGTTCCTGCAATGTATTCCACGTTCATTCATGCCGTGGCACGTGTCTGTGCTTCATCCCTCTTTCTGGCTGAATAATATTCCCTGGACTGGGTATAGTACATTTTGTCATTTGGACACTTTGATGTCATCTTTTTATTTGGAGACAGGGTCTCGCTCTGTTGCCCAGGCTGGAGTGCAGTGGCACAATCATAGCTCACTGCAGCCTTGAACTCCTGGGCTCAAGTGATCCTGCCGCCACAGCCCCCAAAGCACGGGGATCACAGGCATGAGCCACTGTACCCTGCCTACCCAGTTATTTTGGAGCAAATACCAGACCTCATGTAATTTTATTTATATAAAGAATTAGTTCTTCCCTGCAGCCTGCCTCCCTTGCCCTCTGGATCCTGACTCCAAAGGGCTCCACACCAGCCTGTCCTCCCAGGGACTTAGGAGCTCTGATCTACCCAAGGCCCATAAGTGCCCTGCACAGAGCCTCTTGCCAGGAGCAGAAGCTACCACAGGAGAGAGGAGGAGGGACTCCATGTTTGTGCTTGGAGAAGGAAGGCCTCCTGCTCTATGGACACTCTGTTGGGGATTAAGGATGGGAAGAGCCCAGAATAAAAGGTGTTGAGAAGAGAAAACATGCTAAGCAGGTGAGGCTGTCCCAGGATGGGGGGCCTATGGCCCTGGGGACTATTAGGGCCAAGGACGCCCCTCCCCCCACTCCCCACTGCACTGCCAGCTCCATGCTTACCGATAGAAGTACACGTAGGTCTCCATGTAGGTGCTGCGCCCCAGCTGGGGGCTGCTCAGGGTGCTGTAGGGCCCAGAGCCATCAAATCTGCCAACAAAAGGGGAGGCGGAGTCAGGGCCTCGAGACTCTGGGTGCGCCCCTGATTAGACCCACAGAGCCTTCCTCACCGATTGAGTTCTCGAAGCAGGAGGGGGATGGCGCTGCCGGAAGAGTCCACCACCTCCTGCAGCACCGTGATGTCGCAGCGAGCAAGGATCTGCGAGACACCGGGAAGGCCAGCCCGACTCAGTGCCAGCTGCCCTGAGAGGAGGCAATGGGCCCAGGAAACTGGCACTGTTGTGGCCAAGAATGTTAAGGCTCACTGGCTGCAGCCCACAGAAAGCAGTAGGATTGGAAAGGCCCCAGAAGACTCATCCTACCCACACGCCACCTGCTTCCCAGAGGAAGCAACTGAGCCCAATGGTGGCCAAGCCAAGCACCCGTGCTGCATCTCCACGCCACACCTCTTCCCTCTTCCTGTCCCATCTTCTCTGGGACATACCCCTGGCCAGGCAGGGCTGGGGGCTTTGGGTCATGGTGATTAGGGACACAGCTTCCCTGAAGCGATGAACCTACCCGCACTAAGGTGTCCATCACCTGCTCCCTGGCCACCTTGGCCAGCGTCAGCCGCTGGGCATTGAAGGCGCAGATTCGAAAGGCCTGGGCCCCATTGGCCAGGATGAGGAAGAGGAGTGCAGCTGGGTAGTGCATGGCTGCGTGTGGCTGCCGGGCCCCCCCAGGAATCCAGGCTGCGCCAGGGTACACTCTCAGCTGGGCTCAGTTCTGGCTCTGGAAGGGCAAGGATACGGAACAGAGAAAGGGGTACTAGCTGCTGCCCAGCACCAGCCTCCCAGAGCTGCCGGCCCACAGGTTCCCAACCCTTCTCCCTGTGGCCACCTACTGATGTGTGCGTGTATGGCTTGACAGCATTTTTTTTCTTTTTTTTTGTTGAAACGGTGTCTCACTCTGTTGCCAGTCTGGAGTGCACTGGCGCAATCTTGGCTCACGGCAACCTCTGCCTCCCAGGTTCAAATGATTCTCCTGCCTCAGCCTCCTGAGTAGCTGGGACTACTGGTGTACACCACCACACCCGGCTAATTTTTTTTTTGAGACAGAGTCTCGCTCTGTCGCCAGGTGCCAGTCTGGAGTGCAATGGCACAATCTCGGCTCACTGCAAACTCCACCTCCCGGGTTCAAGCAATTCTCCTGCCTCAGCCTCCCGAGTAGCTGGGACTTCAGGCGCACGCCACTACGCCCAGCTAATTTTTGTATTTTTAGTAGAGACGGGGTTTCACCATGTTGGCCAGGATGGTCTTGATCTCTTGACCTCGTGATCCGCCAGCCTCGGCCTCCCATAGTGCTGGGATTACAGGTGTGAGCCACCGCGTCCAGCCCTAATTTTTTTATTTTTAGTAGAGATGGGGTTTCACCATGTTGGCCAGGATGGTCTCTGATCTCTTGACCTCGTGATCCACCTGCCTCAGCCTCCCAAAGTGCTGGGATTACAGGCATGAGCCACTGTGTCCGGCCTGACAGCATCTTTTCATTTAAAAATTGTTTTTTAGGCTGGGCACAGTGACTCAGGCCTGTATTCCCAACACTTTGGGAGGTCAAGGCGGGCGGATGAGGTTAGGAGTTTGAGAGGAGCCTGGCCAACATGTGGAAACCCCGTCTGTACTAAAAATACAAAAATTAGCCAGGTGTGGTGGCGTGCACCTGTAATCCCAGCTACACAGGAGGCTGAGGCAGGAGAATCACTTGAACCTGGGAGGTGGAGGTTGCAGTGAACCGAGATTGCACCACTGCACTCCAGCATACATGACAGAGCGAGACTCCATCTCAAAGAAAAAAAAATTCTTTTTGAGACAGAGTCTCACTCTGTGTCCCAGGCTGGAGTACAGTGGTGAGATCTTGGCTCACTGCAACCTCCGCCTCCCCGGTTCAAGCGATTCTTGTGCCTCAGCTTCCTGAGTAGTGGGATTACAGATGCGCACCACTACGCCCGGCGAATATTTGTATTTTGTTGTTGTTGTTGTTTTGAGACGGAGTCTCGCTCTGTCACCAGGCTGCAGTGCAGTGGCGCAATCTCGACTCACTGAAACCTCTGCCTCCCTTGTTCAAGTGATTCTCCTGTCTCAGCTTCCTAAGTAACTGGGATTACAGGCACTTGCCACCAGGTAATTTTTGTATTTTTAGCACAGATGGGGTTTCACCATGTTGGCCAGGATGGTCTCCATCTTCTGACCTTGTAATCTCCCCACCTTGGCCTCCCAAAGTGCTGGGATTACAAGCATGAGCCACCGTGCCTGGCTAATTTTTGTATTTTTTTTTCTGAGACAGAGTTTCGCTCTTGTTGCCCAGGCTGGAGTGCAATGGCGTGATCTCGGCTCACTGCAACCTCAGCCTCCCAGGTTCAAGTGATTCTCCTTCCTCAGCTGGGATTACAGGCATGCACCAACACGCCTGGCTAATTTTTTGTATTTTTAGTAGAGACAGGGTTTCTCCGTGTTGGTTAGGCTGGTCTCGGACTCCCGACCTCAGGTGATCTGCCCTCCTTGGCCTCCCAAAGTGTTGGGATTACAAGTGTGAGTCATCGTGGTGCCCGGCCTAATTTTGTTTTGTTTTGTTTTTGTTTTTGTTTTTGTTTGAGATGGAGTCTGGCTCTGTCACCCAGGCTGGAGTGCAGTGTCTCGATCTCAGCTCACTGCAATCTCCGCCTCCCGTGTTCAAGCAATTCTCCTACCTCAGCCTCCCCAATAGTTGGGATGACAGGTGCACACCACCACACCTGACTATTTTTTTGTATTTTTAGTAGAGACGGGGTTTCACCACGCAGGTCAGGCTTGTCTCGAACTCCTGACCTTGTGATCCAGCCACCCTGGCCTCCCAAAGTGCTAGA
>NW_016108198.1:223623-225950 GCF_001604975.1 Cebus imitator | reverse complement strand
GATCTCTTGACCTCGTGATCCACCCGCCTCGGCCTCCCAAAGTGCTGGGATTACAGGCTTGAGCCACCGCGCCCGGCGAATTTTTGTATTTTTAATAGAGGTGGGGTTTTGCCATATTGACCAGGCTGGTCTCAAACTCCTGACCTCAGGTGATCCGCCCGCCTTGGCCTCCCAAAGTGCTGGGATTATAGGCATGAGCCACCAAGCCTGGCCTCTTTTTATAAATTGTGGTAAAATACACATAGCATAAAATGGACCACATTCATCATTTTTAAGTGTATAATTCAGTGGCATTAAACACATTCATAGTGTTGTGTGACCATTGTCACCATTCATCCACAAAACTTTTTCATCTTCCCAAACTCTGTCCTCATTAACTAACTCCCCATTCCCCTTCTTCTAGCCCTTGGCACTCACCATTCTACTGTCTGTGTCTGTGAACTTCACTACTCTAGATCCCTAATAGAAGTGAACCCCTCCCCCCCCCCAAAAAAAAAGAAGTGAAATCCGGCCAGGCGCGGTGCCTCACACCTGTAATCCCAGCACTTTGGGAAGCCGAGGTGGGTGGATCACCTGAGGTCGGGCGTTCGAGACCAGCCTGACCAACATGGAGAAACCCTGTCTCTACTAAAAATACAAAAATTAACCAGGCATGGTGGCGCATGCCTGTAATCCCAGCTACTTGGGAGGCTGAGGCAGGATAATCACTTAAGCCAGGAGGCAGAGGTTGCAGTGAGCCAAGATTGCACCACTGCGGTCCAGCCTGGGCGACAGAGCGAAACTCCATCTCAAAAAAGATTAAAAAAAAAAAAAGAATTAAAATCCTACATGGCCAGGTGCAGCGGCTCATGCCTGTAATCCCAGCACTTTGGGAGGCTGAGGCAGGCCGGTCACTTGAGGTCAGGAGTTTGAGCCCAGCCTGGCCAACATGGTAAAACCCTGTTTTCTACAAAAACCACAAAAATTAGCTGGGCGTGGTGGCATGCACCTATAATCCCAGCTACTCAGGAGGCTGAGGCAGAAGAATCAGCTTAAATCCAGGAGGTGGAGGTTGTAGTGAGCCAAGATCTTGCCACTGCACTCCAGACTGTGCGACAGAGTGAGAGTCTGTCTCAAAAAAAAGTGAAATCCTACAGCATTTGCCTTTCTGTGACTGGCTCACTTCACTGAGCAAAATGTCCTCAAGGGTCATTCCTGTTGGAGCACATGTCAGAATTTCTTTCCTTTTCATGGCTGAATCATATTCCATTGTCTGGGTGTCTGGGTAGACCACATTTTGTTCATTCATTCATCCATCTGGTTTTCATTGTTGTTTTTTAAGTAGAGACGCAGTCTCACTATGCTGCCCAGGCTGGTCTTGAACTCCTGGGCTCAAGTGATTCTCCTGCCTGAGCCTCCCAAGTGCTGAGGCTGCAGGAATGAGAGCACTGGTGCCCCAGCCTCATGTGTCTGTTGATGGTCCCTGGGCCACATCTACCTTTTGGCTATTATGAATAGTACTGCTATGAATGTAAGGGTATACATATCTGGAGTTCCTGATTTCAATTCTTTTGGGTATATACTCAGAAGTGGAATTGCTGGATCATATGAATTCTATTTTTAGTTTTCTGAGGAACTGTCACATTGGTCTCCATGGTGATCTGCACCATTTTACATTCCCACCAACAGTGCACAAGCGGCCAAGCTTATTCTTTTATTATTTATTTGAGACAAGGTCTTGCTCTGTCACCCAGATTGCAGTGCAATGGTGTCATCACGGCTCACTGCAGCCTTCTGAAGTCTATGTTTCCCAGGCTGGTCTCAAACTCCGGGACTCAAGTGATCTTCCTACCTCAGCTTCCCAACATGCGGGGATATTATAGGCCTGAGCCACTGCACCTGGCCTAGTCCACTTTTTCTTTTCTTTTTTTGAGATAGAGTCTCATTCCATTGCTCAGGCAGGAGGGCGATAAAGTTACCTCAGCTAACAGCAACCTCCACCTTCCAGGCTCAGGTGATCCTCTCGCCTCAGCCTTCCGAGTAGCTGGGACTACAGGTGCATGCTGCCGCACCAAGCTAACTTTTTTTTTTTTGAGAAGGTGTCTCACTGTCACTTAGGCTGGACTGCAATGACGTGGTCTCGGCTCACTGCAACCTCTGCCTCCTAGGTTCGAGCGATTCTCCTGCCTCAGCCTCCCAAGCAGCTGGGACTACTGTACAGGTGTGTGCCACCACAGCCAGCTAATTTTTTTTTATGTATTTTTAGAAGAGATGGGGTTTCACCATGTTGGCCAGGCTGGTCTCGAACTCCTGACCTCGTGATCCACCCGCCTTGGCCTCCCAAAGTG
>NW_016108198.1:213255-223413 GCF_001604975.1 Cebus imitator | reverse complement strand
CCTCAGCCTCCTGAGTAGCTGGGTTTACAGGCGTGTGCCACCACACCCGGCTAAGTTTTGTATTTTTAGTAGAGACAGGGTTTTACCATGTTGGCCTGGCTGGTCTCAAACTCCTGACCTCAAGTGATCCATCCGCCTCAGCCTCCTAAAGTGCTGGGATTCCAGGCGTGAGCCACCGTGCCTGGCCAGCAAGCTAGAGACCCCAGTGCTTTTCACCTTCATTAGCAACTGCAGGAGCATCTTCGTTCATCTCTGCCTCCCTACTTGTGAGGTGTTCTCTTTAAGATAAACTCCCAGCAGTGAATTGCTGCATACAAGGGCATGTGCATGTAACCAGATCTCAGATATGGCCAAATATTCCCCATTGCAACCTGCGATGGAGCCTCTTTCCCCTGTTTCTGTCACCACTGGGGAGCCCTTCTTATTCATCTCAGCAGCTGGAGCCCCCCTCTCTCTCGGTTTATCTTTGTCTCACGCTCACCTGACCTTGCTGGGCTCAGCCCCTTGCTCCACACCCTGTCCATGTGGCTTACATCCTGAGGAATGAGTTCCTCTGCTCTGCCTGCTTTTCTCCACCACACTGTCACCTTCTCTTCGGCCTCAGTTCCTGCGTCTCTGAGGCTCTGCCTGTCTGTCTCACCTTCCCCCTCTACTCTGTCTTCCCTTATCTGTCTCTCTGTTGCGGTTTCTCTCTCCTGGCTAGGTTTCATGTCTGTTTCTCCCTGACCACCTGCTCTGTCACTCATGCTAGTTTGGGTTCCCTGCCCTGGTGCCTATTCTGGGATATTTGTGGGCATGTGGGCAGCTCTGGGCTGGTACAGGCAGCCTTGGCGGCTCTGGTGTCAGGGACCCCTACGAGGGCTATCAGCAAGAACCAGAGGGCAACTGTTGCTGGCATCTGCCCCAAACACTGGCTGTCAACACAGCCTTGGCTGGAGCCATGGGGTTTCCTCCCCCTCCCGAGCCCTTCCCAGGCAGAAGGCAACTTCCTCCCTTCTTCCGTCTCCCCAGGGGGCTCCCATACCTGCTCAGACCAGCTTGTCACCAAGTCTGCCTCATCCTTAAGTGGATCTCGACACTCCAGAAGAGCAGCTCCTGCCTAGGTAGGGTTAGGAAGGGGAAAAAGAGGAAGAGACTGTGTTCCTGAGCCACCCGGCCGGCCGGGAAGGGCCGGGCCGGGCCGGAGGCCCCACCCTGGCCTACAGCAGGCCAGCCCCGGCTCCGCCCCGCCACCGGCCAGGAGGGCAAACGCCGCGCCTGGGAACTGCTGACCTGCCCGCCCACCTTCCCACCCAGATCCCACCTTCCCACCCAGATCCCGCCTTCCCGGGCCAGCAGGACGTGACAGACCTGTGAGTCACTCAAGCGTGGCAGGCCAGCAGTCTCTGCGGCTGAGCAGCAGCAGTCCCTTAATGAGCAGTTACCTGTGCCATGGCCCAGGGGCAAGGAGGAGCTGGCGCCTGAGTAAGACACCAAGCTTCACTCGCCCAGCCCGTTGCTCAGCCCCCGGTCCAGGTACCCAATTAGGAGCTGCTGGGGAATTCGCAGTAGCTAGAAGTCGTGCCCAACGCTGCGAGACCGGGCACCCCAAGGACACGAGTCTTCTGTCCCTGTTCTCAGGTGCTGAGTCTCATTGTGGCTGCACACTCCTGAGTTAGGAGACCCAAAGTGAGGGACAGTCCGAACACGATCTGGCCATGGTTGTGAGGTCAAGGGGACTGAGGATCTGCTCCAGAGAGGAGGAGACCCAGGGAGCTGGCAGTCCAACATCCCGTGGGGTCCTGCAGTGACACTGTTGGGACAACTGAGGTGCTCCAGCGGGGTCTGTGAGCTGGCAGTGGGGTCGGATCCACTCAGCCCCTCATGGGATAGCTGCAGAGAATGGATTGGATGTGGTGATAGGCAGAAGGCTGGAAAAAGTATTAAAAATCAATAAATTATGGTTTAAAAATAAATTATGGAGGCTAGACGCGGTGGCTCAGCCTGTAATCCCATCACTTTGGGAGGCAGAGGCAGGAGGATTGCCTGAAGTCAGGAGTTTGAGGCCAGCCTGACCAACATGGAGAAACCCTGTACCTACTAAAAATATGAAATTAGCCGGTCGTGGTAGAACAAATCTGTAATCCCAGCTACTCGGGAGGTTGAGGCAGGAGAATTGCTTGAACCCGGGAGGCAGAGGTTGCAGGGAGCCGAGATTGTGCCACTGCACTCCAGACTGGGCAACAAAAGTGAAACTCTGTCTCAAAAAATAAAAAATAAAATAAAAATAAAAAACTGGGCCGGGTGAGGTGGCTCATGCCTGTAATCTCAGCACTTTGGGAGGCCGAGGCAGGCGGACACCAGGTCAAGACATTGAGACCATCCTGGCCAACATAGTGAAACCCCGTCCCTACTAAAATACAAAAAATAGCTGGGCATGGTGGCACACGCCTGTAGTCCCAGCTACTCAGGAGACTGAGGCAGGAGAATTGCTTGAACCTGGGATGCAGAGGTTGCAGTGAGCTGAGATCACACCACTGCACTCCAGCCCGGCGCCTGGCGACAGAGCGAGACTGTCTTAAAAAAGAAATAAGAAATTAAAAACTGGCTGCTTAATGCATAGGGGGCTTTCTTTCTGGGTCACAAATATGTTTCAGAACTAGAGGTAGTAGCTGACAACATTGTGAATGTATCAGGTGGTATAAAATACTGTTTCTCGGCTGGACGTGGTGACTCATGCCTGTAATCCTAGGACTTTGGGAGGCCGAGGCAGGCGGATCACCTGAGGTAAGGAGTTCGAGACCAGCCTAGCCAACATGGCGAAACCCCGTCTCTACTAAAAATTAAAAAAATTAAAAAAAAAAATTAGCTGGGTGTGGTGGTGCTTGCCTGTAATCCAAGCTGTTCAGGAGGCTGAGGCAAGAGAATCGCTTTAACCTGGGAGGCGCAGGCTGCAGTGAGCCAAGATGGTGCCATTGCACTCCAGCCTGGGTGAGAAGAGTGAAAAACTCCGTCTTAAAAACAAAAAACTGCTTCTTGTGTTACATACAATACACAATATATTGCTGTATATATTGTATATTCTGCCACAAAGTAGATTATATATTGCTACATATACATAGTCTCATGTAGTACTGTAACTATGTAAAATTGTTTGCATGGTCGGGCGCGGTGGCTCACGCCTGTAATCCCAGCACTTTGGGAGGAGGAGGCGGGTGGATCACATGAGGTCAGGAAGTAGAGACCAGCCTGGCCAACATGGTGAAACCCCGTGTCTACTAAAAATACAAAAATTAGCCGAGCGTGGTGGCGCGCGCTCTTGGTCCTAGCTACTCAGGAGGCTGACGGCAGAATCGCTTGAGTCTGGGAGGTCGAGGCTGCAGTGAGCCGTCATCGCACCACTTCACTCCAGCCTGAGTCTGCCTGGACCGTGTGTCAAACAAAAAACAGAAATACTAGAGACAAAAGACTAGCGGAAATGGCTGCCGAGAAGCCGGAGCACTGCGGGGGCGGCCCCTTCCCGTGGTCACCGGGCTGGGCTCGCTGCCGTAAAGCGCTCCGGGCTCGCTTTGCGACAGTCGGCGGGAAGCCAGGCACCGGCGCAGGCTCGCTTTCTGGCGGGTGCGCGGGGCCAGTCCGCCAGCGGCTGTCTTCCCGTTCCCGCCTGTTCCGCAGCGCACCCACGGCCTGTGACCACAGCGACCGCTCCTCAGTGGGGAGAGAGCCGGGCCGGGCGAGGCTCCGGCCTGACATGCGAAAGGACCTCGGTCCAGTCCCCAGTCGGGCCGCGCCTCCTGTCCGTCTGTGCGCCGGCCTGTCAGGGGCTAGTGTCTCCAGCGATCGAGGTCGCAGACCTAGAGGCGCCCCACAGGCCGGCCCGGGGCGCGGGGAGCGCCGGCCGCCGGCTGGGTAGGGATGCCCCTGCACGTCAAGTGGCCGTTCCCCGCGGTGCCGCCGCTCACCTGGACCCTGGCCAGCAGCGTCGTTATGGGCCTGGTGGGCACCTACAGTTGCTTCTGGACCAGTGAGTTGGCCCAGGCCGAGGCAGGCCCGCCCGGGTACCCACGCCCGGCCAGCGTTGGACTCATGGTAGGGGACGCCGCGGCCCTGGCCTGGCAGGCGAAACCTGAGCGTCTGACCTCTCCTTCTTCGCCAGAGTACATGAACCACCTGACCGTGCACAACAAGGAGGTGCTGTACGAGCTCATCGAGAACCGAGGCCCGGCCACGCCTCTCATCACCGTGTCCAATCACCAGTCCTGCATGGATGACCCTCATCTCTGGGGTACCTGGGCCAGTGCGCGGGGCAGGGGTAGGAAGGACGAGGATTCGGGAGGGGCCCAAATTCCTCAGAACAAACCCCTTCTCGCTGCCTTTTCATGGAGCCCTGATACTGGTTTCTGGGTGTTCTGCCTCAGGGCTAGACTTTGATGTGTGGCTCCTGCAGCATCCCCTGAGGGAGCATTATTTGCACAGGGCCTGGGGAATGGAGCAGTTCTTACAGCTCCTTTAGCGTCAGGCTGTTAAACTTGGTAAGAATAATCCTATTAAGAATTTTGGCCGGGCGCGGTGGCTCAAGCCTGTAATCCCAGCACTTTGGGAGTCCGAGGCAGGCGAAACACCTGAGGTCAGGAGATTGAGACCATCGTGGCTAACTCGGTAAACTCTCTGTTCTTTAAACCATCCAGGGCCCCACAGTCTTGGGAAAAAATTGGGGTTGGTAATAGGGTATCCTGTGAGGGAAGTTCTGAGCCAGGGACTGGAAACCCAGTGTCCTAGCTCCAGGTTTGCCCCTGGCTGGGCCTGTACCCTTCAGCCAGCCCTGTGTGGGGGCCTGATTGCCACACCGAGAAGTTCCTGCTCTGCTGACTTCACAGGAAGTTGCTTGGCTCCGATGAACTGATGGCTGGGTGGAGGGGTACACGGGGCCTCCACTCCTGAATAGAGGGGTTAGACTGTCCTAGAGCTCGTGTGGACCCACCTGGCCACACTGGAGCCCTTCAGAGCTCACCCTGGCTGCTGGGTGGAGAAACGCCTAGAGATGCCACAGGTGGCTCCTGAGAAGTCAGGAAGGAGACCTTGGAGACATCCAGTGGCCTAGACTGGGCTGGCGGCAGTGACAGTACAGGGAGAGGTATAGAAGAATGGCCACCGTCCAAGTATGTTGGGGAGGTAGGCAGTCCAGGTGCAATGATGAGTAAGATGTGGAGGATGGGGGGAGAGGGAGGAGCCAGGGAGAGCTGAACGGTCTGGACTAAGTATCTGAAAGATGCCACTTTGGGCTGTAGGGAAATGGTAGTGCTGCTGTCCTTGTCCCTCATTCCCTGAAATGGGATGAAGGAAAGGCACTGCCTGGGTATAAGGAAAGTTGGGGCATGAAGCCTTTCCTCTCCTCTAGGGATCCTGAAACTCCGCCACATCTGGAACCTGAAGTTGATGCGTTGGTGAGGAGGAATGGGCCCCTCGAAGTGGGCCCGGCCGGCCCCACCTGCCTCTGCCCAGATTTGCCTTCCTCCTGCTCTGCCCAGGAGGTGGCGTCCAGCAGTCCAGGCAGGGCATGGGGTGGGGCCCTACAGGCCCTCCCCCTGTGCCTCCCTTCTGCATGCCAATGCTGGGGGCAGGGTGGTGGAGTGGGGTGTAGGGGACAGGACTGATTGCATCCATCCTTGCTCAGGACCCCTGCAGCTGCAGACATCTGCTTCACCAAGGAGCTGCACTCCCACTTCTTCAGCTTGGGCAAGTGTGTGCCTGTGTGCCGAGGTGAGCTGCTCCTCCTTCGAGTGCAGGGAGGCTCTTCTGGGGCAGGAAAGCTGGTGGCCAGTGTCTCTGTTTTGGAGGGACCCATGTGGGCAGGGAGCCCAGGAGCCAGCATGAGGCCCAGCTTCATCACATGGCAGCAGAAGGGGCAGAGGCTGCGGGAGGAGGGACAGCTCCCTGGAGAGCCCTCAATTCTCTGCAACTGCCCAGGGATCATGTGGACCCAGAGCCTTGGCATTAGAATTCAAGGAGGTATTGGGCCGGGCGCGGTGGCTCACGCCTTTAATCCCAGCACTTTGGGAGGCCGAGGCGGGTGGATCACGAGGTCAAGAGATCGAGACCATCCTGGTCAACATGGCGAAACCCCGTCTCTACTAAAAATACAAAAAATTAGCTGGGCATGGTGGTGCATGCCTGTAATCCCAGCTACTCAGGAGGCTGAGGCAGGAGAATTGCCTGAACCCAGGAGGCGGAGGTTGCGGTGAGCCGAGATCGTGCCATTGCACTCCAGCCTGGGTAACATGAGTGAAACTCCGTCTCAAAAAAAAAAAAAAACAAAAAAAAAAAAAAAAAAAAAAAAAAAAAAAAAAAAAAAAAAAAAAAAAAAAAAAAAAAAAAAAAAAAAAAGAACTCAAAAATGACACCAGGTGTCTCAGCTGAGTCACGGGGAAAGTGGGGCAAAGGGAAAGCAATGCAGGGACTGGGAGGGGAGAAGGTGAGTCCCATTTTGTTTGTGCTGCATCTGAGGAGCCTGTAGCCTGTGGAAGGGGAGCAGTCCCAGAGTATGCAGTTCTGGAACTGAGAAGAATGATTAGGAATAAAGATATTGGGAATTCAACTACAAAGTCACAAATGCAGAGTAAGAGCCTGTGGAGAGAGGGCAGAGGCCCAAGATGGCACAGAGGGAGAGAGAAGCCACCAACGTGGCAGAGAGCCATGGCCAGGGAGAAAAGCAGCAAACCAGGGGCCTGTGGCACCATGGAACAGGTGACGCTAGAGACGTGTGTCCATGGAGTGACAGCTGCTGAAGCCAGATTGTTACGGCCTGAGGGCTGGTGGTGCTACAGTGGTGGGGGTGAGGAGATGGCAAGGGTGGCAACTCCTCTCAGAGGTTCAGTTGGGAGGAAAAAGAGAAAGAAGGAAGTAACCAAAGGATATAGGTCAAGGAAGAGTTTATTATTTCTAACTGGTCAAAGTAGAACGTGGTAAAACCCAATAAAGTAACAACAAATAACAAAGAGGGGCTTTTAATGGAAAGCTGCAGTGCCCGCCCTTGGCCTCCCTAGCCCCGCTCCTCGGAAGCAGCCCCCTGGAGTAGTTTCTCATTCTGCTGCTTTTGGAGGCTACTTCTGTCTCTGTAAAGGAACAAGCAGAGGCCATAGTGTCTTGACAAATGACTGTGGCATTGTTCATCCCAACCTGCTCTGAGAGACGGGGACTCTACTCATTCACCCCCGCCCCTGCCGCTCACTTCCTCCAACAAAGAACTAATCATATGTCATTAAGGCAAAAGACATATTTGGCACACTTAGCTTCTGTGTTCCAGAATTCTCTTTTTCTCTAAGCGTAGACTTTGATAGGGTATTTAAGTTTTGAAGTAATTTGACACAAGCAACACAAGTGAGTGGTAGTAGCATTTGCAAAAGTTACAAACGACGAAGTCTTACTCCAAAAGCATATTATTATTGTTTTTTAAAATCTAGTTTCCAGTTCAGTGGATTTTAGTAGAGAAGGGCCAGAGCTATGACGACTCCCCGTTACTGTTACACATGCTGCATCCCAAGTAGGGAAACTGCTGCTTTGCCCATGCCCTGAGCAAACTCCAGTGGGTCATCACCCCCTTCCTGTAGCCCAAGTGGGCTGCTGGGTCAGGGCCCTCTGGGTTGGGTTAAGACTCCTGGATCTGGCCGGGCACGGTGGCTCAAGCCTGTAATCCCAGCACTTTGGGAGGCTGAGGCGGGTGGATCACGAGGTCAAGAGATCGAGACCATCCTGGTCAACATGGTGAAACCCCGTCTCTACTAAAGATACAAAAAATTAGCTGGGCATGGTGGCGCGTGTCTGTAGTCCCAGCTACTCAGGAGGCTGAGGCAGGAGAATTGCCTGAACCCAGGAGGCGGAGGTTGCGGTGAGCCAAGATTGCGCCATTGCACTCCAGCCTGGGTAACAAGAGCGAAACTCCGTCTCAAAAAAAAAAAAAAAAAAGACTCCTGGATCTTTAACTAACACCTTCCAAAGAATTGGCCTTGCAGAGAACAAGTTCAAAGTTCATTGGCCAGAGGTATTCCCAATGTCTGGTCTCTCCCTCTGTGGTAGGGGTCTTTACTCCCCACTTTACAAGATGAGGATGTCTGCTGTACCCCATTCCTTCAACCTCTCTACCTCCTCTTTGCTGTTTTGTCCACCATGTGGTCACTTTTCCATCACCGAGGCTGATGAGATCCTTACTGTGTACTTACTGTCTCCAAGCGTCCCCAGGCTGCCAGCCAGCACGCAGCAGCAGGCAGAAGGAAGGAGGTTTGCATTTCCTTCTCCTGGGTCCAGTGTCATAGTCTCAGGGTTATTATCTCCAAGGTGGAAGGTTGCTAGATCAGGAGCAGTTCGACTCCACTGTTTACAGTCTAGTAAGTTTGAGTTTTTTCCAAGAGGCCTCCCTATAAGGAAGGGTCTAATTTTCTGGGGCACCCTGAGAAGAAGGGGCCAGCAGGAGGGAGGAATGGTGGAGGCTGAGGCGTCAGGCAGGTGCCCTGTGAGGAGTGGCTATGCAAGTGGCTGAGACCTCAGGAAAGGGTTGTTGCCCAGAATCTGGGGCCTATGCAAGGTTGGAAATGACAAATGCACTTGGTTTCTCCAGCAGCCAGCACATAGTAGGATCACCCCAGGACTGGCGCCTTTGAGGAGAAAGGAAGGCGTGAGGCTCCGAGAGCTGTCGGCTGGCAGCCAGGGCCTGGCCGGGGAGGGAAGGCAGCTGGTGTGCTGACCTGGGGGTCTTTGAGAGTGTGCAGGGATATGTGGCTGAAGTGGCCCAGCTGGTGAGCCCCTGAAGAGGGGGTCGTAGGTAGATGTAGGGACTGCCAGGTCAGAATCTCAGTAGGAGATGGCTGGAGATGAGGCTGCTGCCTGGCAGAGGGGTTTAGAAGATACTAGGAAGGAAGCACCACAGTGCCCAGGGGCCAAGCAGGCCCTGGAGATGGTCATTGGAGGGCGCCTGTGTGGATGGCGCAGAGTGGGATGGGAAGTCCCTAATCTGCTGGGGCTTTCCCAGGGAGGAGGGACTGAGGGGGATAGTCCCCAACACATGGGCCCCAGGGAGAAGGGCCTGTTTCATTGAGGTTTTGAGAGCGTTGAGGGTACGCTAACCCACCACCCCATGCTCCCAGGAACGGGGACTGATGGGGAGAGGCCTTTTCCTTGCAGGAGATGGCGTCTACCAGAAGGGGATGGACTTCATTTTGGAGAAGCTCAACCATGGGGACTGGGTGCACATCTTCCCAGAAGGTCAGCAGGGCTGACTGGGTTGAATCCCCCCAGTCTGAGCAGGATGGGCTCCAGAGCCTCGCTTCTGTGCTCTTTTACCAGGGAAAGTGAACATGAGCTCTGAGTTCCTGCGCTTCAAGTGGGGTAAGGGTGCTGGCCTTTGGCCACAGCCATCCTCCGGGCCCAGAGATGGTCCCGTGGGCCCTTGGCTCCTGTCCCCTCGGGCTGGGTTGTATGGGGGCAGATGGGAGTGTTGTAGCGGCAGGAAGGGGATGGTTCTCAGACTGGGGCTTGCCCAGGGGAGCTGAAGCAAACTGGAGGATGCCAGTGGGGGGCACTGGACAGAGGCTGGCACAGAAGCTTGGCCCAGGGCCCAGCTCATGCTAATATTTCTGCCTCCCCCCGGGCAGGAATCGGGCGCCTGATTGCTGAGTGTCATCTCAACCCCATCATCCTGCCCCTGTGGCATGTTGGTGAGCCTGGGGATGGGGACAGAGATAGGGCATCTGGGGTGGGGAGCCTGGGACTCCCTCTGGTCCCAGGCTGCCCTGCTCCACCCCACGTCTGGCCTTTTGTCCACTGTGCTGCAGGAATGAATGACGTCCTTCCTAACAGTCCGCCCTACTTCCCCCGCTTTGGACAGGTGGGTGGGGACTGCTGACCTTTGGCTGGCTGACTTTCTGCCTGTCTGTCTGCCATCTACCCCATGTCTCCCACTCAGCACTATGGAGACCAGATGCAGGAGGAGCTGAGCGTGAGGCTGCAGCAAGGGACAGAGTGGAACATAGGGACTTCTTGGCACCGAGGCATTAAAATGAAAGCAGAGGGCCGGGCGCGGTGGTTCAAGCCTGTAATCCCAGCACTTTGGGAGGCCGAGGCGGGTGGATCACGAGGTCAAGAGATCGAGACCATCCTGGTCAACATGGTGAAACCCTGTCTCTACTA